>NW_027461821.1:600000-761105 GCF_050947455.1 Rhinoderma darwinii
TATCAGTTTAATATCTGATACGTCCCCTATCTGGGGACCATATATTAAATGGATTTTTAGAACAGGGAGATGGAAATAGAGCTTGCTCTGTCCACTCCACGCATTGACCTGGTATTGCAGTATTTCCAGGACCGGTGCACCCTTTCCTTATGTGTTGACTAAAAGCAGATTCCAAAAGTGTTTTTTGTCTTTGCTATTGTTTCTGTCTTTCTGAAGGGATCTCCCCTTTTAATCCCATTATTTCAACACCTGTTGGACAATGCATGAGTGATAATGAGCTCATTGATTAAATGCAATTAATGAATAGATTGCCACCTCTTGTTGTGTGTCGTCTGTGTTTCTGTGTTTCCGGCATTTCACATTGGAACACCTCATTCACCTTCCTTGTCTTCTCTCCGCCCTCCCTTTTAGGTAAGTTAAAGAGCTGCACCTGAGCCAGCCACTGATTGATTGATTGATTGATTGATTGATTGATTGATTGATTGATTGATTGATTGATTGATTGATTGATTGATTGATGCAGCACAACAGTCAAATAGTGGAGTGGAGTAGGGGAACAGCAAACAGCCAATAAAGCAGCCCGCCCGCTCGCCTGCCCGCCACAATGGACCTACCTGTGTACACTAGATGGATGTGATGGAATGTACTGTCGTCCCTACATTTCAAGAAGAAGTAAGAATTGCAGTTGCAACAAAGCCTTGCTTGCCTACAAAGAGAGCAGCAATTTGGATTTGTTACTATGTTACCTAGAAGAATAACAAACTGTGCAAGGATGGAGGTTGTAGGAGCAAGGAGAAGTTGTCTGTAAAGTTGGTGGATGCCTATTTTCCATTTTGCAGTCCCTTGTCTCCCTCTTGTGGCCTCCTGGAGGCAACTAGCTGTGCAAAAAAAAGACAGCCTGGCGGCCGGCTGTTGCAGTGTTGCCCTCTCAGGCAACACTGAGTGACTGACTGAGCCTCACCGTCTTATATAAAGTTCAGACGGAACTTTGCACGTGTCATAGTGGAGCCCTCAGGATTCCAGAGCCAGCTTTCTGACATCATAATGGGGCCTCAGAGATAAAAGCCTGGGCCCAGGCAGTGTTGGTCAGTGCTGCTCAGCAGGCAGCACTGGACTGGACTGGATTACAGCTGATACAAGGTGTGAAGGAACAAGGGGTGGCTGTGGGCATGCACTTGCTGCCGCTGCCAGTGTTTATCTGCATGGCAGCAGGGCATTTGGGCGTTGCCAGGAAGGCGTTTTTATGTAGATTCCTCCTCTTTCAGCACTGCATTGTGGTGCAAGCAAAAGAAGCAAATCCTGTCTGGCTTCCTCTCCGGCCTTTATTCACCTCCCGTGTAGCTGTGAGTGTGTGAGCCTGCAGGGCCCCATGGAATTGCCTAGAAGTAGGCTGAATCGCTGCAAGGGCTGAACAGCAGTATCGGGCAGGCTCGGGCAACGCGCGGCCCGTTCGGGTTATCGCTTCTCGGCCTTTTGGCTAAGATCAAGTGTAGTATCTGTTCTTATCAGTTTAATATCTGATACGTCCCCTATCTGGGGACCATATATTAAATGGATTTTTAGAACAGGGAGATGGAAATAGAGCTTGCTCTGTCCACTCCACGCATTGACCTGGTATTGCAGTATTTCCAGGACCGGTGCACCCTTTCCTTATGTGTTGACTAAAAGCAGATTCCAAAAGTGTTTTTTGTCTTTGCTATTGTTTCTGTCTTTCTGAAGGGATCTCCCCTTTTAATCCCATTATTTCAACACCTGTTGGACAATGCATGAGTGATAATGAGCTCATTGATTAAATGCAATTAATGAATAGATTGCCACCTCTTGTTGTGTGTCGTCTGTGTTTCTGTGTTTCCGGCATTTCACATTGGAACACCTCATTCACCTTCCTTGTCTTCTCTCCGCCCTCCCTTTTAGGTAAGTTAAAGAGCTGCACCTGAGCCAGCCACTGATTGATTGATTGATTGATTGATTGATTGATTGATTGATTGATTGATTGATTGATTGATTGATTGATTGATGCAGCACAACAGTCAAATAGTGGAGTGGAGTAGGGGAACAGCAAACAGCCAATAAAGCAGCCCGCCCGCTCGCCTGCCCGCCACAATGGACCTACCTGTGTACACTAGATGGATGTGATGGAATGTACTGTCGTCCCTACATTTCAAGAAGAAGTAAGAATTGCAGTTGCAACAAAGCCTTGCTTGCCTACAAAGAGAGCAGCAATTTGGATTTGTTACTATGTTACCTAGAAGAATAACAAACTGTGCAAGGATGGAGGTTGTAGGAGCAAGGAGAAGTTGTCTGTAAAGTTGGTGGATGCCTATTTTCCATTTTGCAGTCCCTTGTCTCCCTCTTGTGGCCTCCTGGAGGCAACTAGCTGTGCAAAAAAAAGACAGCCTGGCGGCCGGCTGTTGCAGTGTTGCCCTCTCAGGCAACACTGAGTGACTGACTGAGCCTCACCGTCTTATATAAAGTTCAGACGGAACTTTGCACGTGTCATAGTGGAGCCCTCAGGATTCCAGAGCCAGCTTTCTGACATCATAATGGGGCCTCAGAGATAAAAGCCTGGGCCCAGGCAGTGTTGGTCAGTGCTGCTCAGCAGGCAGCACTGGACTGGACTGGATTACAGCTGATACAAGGTGTGAAGGAACAAGGGGTGGCTGTGGGCATGCACTTGCTGCCGCTGCCAGTGTTTATCTGCATGGCAGCAGGGCATTTGGGCGTTGCCAGGAAGGCGTTTTTATGTAGATTCCTCCTCTTTCAGCACTGCATTGTGGTGCAAGCAAAAGAAGCAAATCCTGTCTGGCTTCCTCTCCGGCCTTTATTCACCTCCCGTGTAGCTGTGAGTGTGTGAGCCTGCAGGGCCCCATGGAATTGCCTAGAAGTAGGCTGAATCGCTGCAAGGGCTGAACAGCAGTATCGGGCAGGCTCGGGCAACGCGCGGCCCGTTCGGGTTATCGCTTCTCGGCCTTTTGGCTAAGATCAAGTGTAGTATCTGTTCTTATCAGTTTAATATCTGATACGTCCCCTATCTGGGGACCATATATTAAATGGATTTTTAGAACAGGGAGATGGAAATAGAGCTTGCTCTGTCCACTCCACGCATTGACCTGGTATTGCAGTATTTCCAGGACCGGTGCACCCTTTCCTTATGTGTTGACTAAAAGCAGATTCCAAAAGTGTTTTTTGTCTTTGCTATTGTTTCTGTCTTTCTGAAGGGATCTCCCCTTTTAATCCCATTATTTCAACACCTGTTGGACAATGCATGAGTGATAATGAGCTCATTGATTAAATGCAATTAATGAATAGATTGCCACCTCTTGTTGTGTGTCGTCTGTGTTTCTGTGTTTCCGGCATTTCACATTGGAACACCTCATTCACCTTCCTTGTCTTCTCTCCGCCCTCCCTTTTAGGTAAGTTAAAGAGCTGCACCTGAGCCAGCCACTGATTGATTGATTGATTGATTGATTGATTGATTGATTGATTGATGCAGCACAACAGTCAAATAGTGGAGTGGAGTAGGGGAACAGCAAACAGCCAATAAAGCAGCCCGCCCGCTCGCCTGCCCGCCACAATGGACCTACCTGTGTACACTAGATGGATGTGATGGAATGTACTGTCGTCCCTACATTTCAAGAAGAAGTAAGAATTGCAGTTGCAACAAAGCCTTGCTTGCCTACAAAGAGAGCAGCAATTTGGATTTGTTACTATGTTACCTAGAAGAATAACAAACTGTGCAAGGATGGAGGTTGTAGGAGCAAGGAGAAGTTGTCTGTAAAGTTGGTGGATGCCTATTTTCCATTTTGCAGTCCCTTGTCTCCCTCTTGTGGCCTCCTGGAGGCAACTAGCTGTGCAAAAAAAAGACAGCCTGGCGGCCGGCTGTTGCAGTGTTGCCCTCTCAGGCAACACTGAGTGACTGACTGAGCCTCACCGTCTTATATAAAGTTCAGACGGAACTTTGCACGTGTCATAGTGGAGCCCTCAGGATTCCAGAGCCAGCTTTCTGACATCATAATGGGGCCTCAGAGATAAAAGCCTGGGCCCAGGCAGTGTTGGTCAGTGCTGCTCAGCAGGCAGCACTGGACTGGACTGGATTACAGCTGATACAAGGTGTGAAGGAACAAGGGGTGGCTGTGGGCATGCACTTGCTGCCGCTGCCAGTGTTTATCTGCATGGCAGCAGGGCATTTGGGCGTTGCCAGGAAGGCGTTTTTATGTAGATTCCTCCTCTTTCAGCACTGCATTGTGGTGCAAGCAAAAGAAGCAAATCCTGTCTGGCTTCCTCTCCGGCCTTTATTCACCTCCCGTGTAGCTGTGAGTGTGTGAGCCTGCAGGGCCCCATGGAATTGCCTAGAAGTAGGCTGAATCGCTGCAAGGGCTGAACAGCAGTATCGGGCAGGCTCGGGCAACGCGCGGCCCGTTCGGGTTATCGCTTCTCGGCCTTTTGGCTAAGATCAAGTGTAGTATCTGTTCTTATCAGTTTAATATCTGATACGTCCCCTATCTGGGGACCATATATTAAATGGATTTTTAGAACAGGGAGATGGAAATAGAGCTTGCTCTGTCCACTCCACGCATTGACCTGGTATTGCAGTATTTCCAGGACCGGTGCACCCTTTCCTTATGTGTTGACTAAAAGCAGATTCCAAAAGTGTTTTTTGTCTTTGCTATTGTTTCTGTCTTTCTGAAGGGATCTCCCCTTTTAATCCCATTATTTCAACACCTGTTGGACAATGCATGAGTGATAATGAGCTCATTGATTAAATGCAATTAATTAATAGATTGCCACCTCTTGTTGTGTGTCGTCTGTGTTTCTGTGTTTCCGGCATTTCACATTGGAACACCTCATTCACCTTCCTTGTCTTCTCTCCGCCCTCCCTTTTAGGTAAGTTAAAGAGCTGCACCTGAGCCAGCCACTGATTGATTGATTGATTGATTGATTGATTGATTGATTGATTGATTGATGCAGCACAACAGTCAAATAGTGGAGTGGAGTAGGGGAACAGCAAACAGCCAATAAAGCAGCCCGCCCGCTCGCCTGCCCGCCACAATGGACCTACCTGTGTACACTAGATGGATGTGATGGAATGTACTGTCGTCCCTACATTTCAAGAAGAAGTAAGAATTGCAGTTGCAACAAAGCCTTGCTTGCCTACAAAGAGAGCAGCAATTTGGATTTGTTACTATGTTACCTAGAAGAATAACAAACTGTGCAAGGATGGAGGTTGTAGGAGCAAGGAGAAGTTGTCTGTAAAGTTGGTGGATGCCTATTTTCCATTTTGCAGTCCCTTGTCTCCCTCTTGTGGCCTCCTGGAGGCAACTAGCTGTGCAAAAAAAAGACAGCCTGGCGGCCGGCTGTTGCAGTGTTGCCCTCTCAGGCAACACTGAGTGACTGACTGAGCCTCACCGTCTTATATAAAGTTCAGACGGAACTTTGCACGTGTCATAGTGGAGCCCTCAGGATTCCAGAGCCAGCTTTCTGACATCATAATGGGGCCTCAGAGATAAAAGCCTGGGCCCAGGCAGTGTTGGTCAGTGCTGCTCAGCAGGCAGCACTGGACTGGACTGGATTACAGCTGATACAAGGTGTGAAGGAACAAGGGGTGGCTGTGGGCATGCACTTGCTGCCGCTGCCAGTGTTTATCTGCATGGCAGCAGGGCATTTGGGCGTTGCCAGGAAGGCGTTTTTATGTAGATTCCTCCTCTTTCAGCACTGCATTGTGGTGCAAGCAAAAGAAGCAAATCCTGTCTGGCTTCCTCTCCGGCCTTTATTCACCTCCCGTGTAGCTGTGAGTGTGTGAGCCTGCAGGGCCCCATGGAATTGCCTAGAAGTAGGCTGAATCGCTGCAAGGGCTGAACAGCAGTATCGGGCAGGCTCGGGCAACGCGCGGCCCGTTCGGGTTATCGCTTCTCGGCCTTTTGGCTAAGATCAAGTGTAGTATCTGTTCTTATCAGTTTAATATCTGATACGTCCCCTATCTGGGGACCATATATTAAATGGATTTTTAGAACAGGGAGATGGAAATAGAGCTTGCTCTGTCCACTCCACGCATTGACCTGGTATTGCAGTATTTCCAGGACCGGTGCACCCTTTCCTTATGTGTTGACTAAAAGCAGATTCCAAAAGTGTTTTTTGTCTTTGCTATTGTTTCTGTCTTTCTGAAGGGATCTCCCCTTTTAATCCCATTATTTCAACACCTGTTGGACAATGCATGAGTGATAATGAGCTCATTGATTAAATGCAATTAATGAATAGATTGCCACCTCTTGTTGTGTGTCGTCTGTGTTTCTGTGTTTCCGGCATTTCACATTGTAACACCTCATTCACCTTCCTTGTCTTCTCTCCGCCCTCCCTTTTAGGTAAGTTAAAGAGCTGCACCTGAGCCAGCCACTGATTGATTGATTGATTGATTGATTGATTGATTGATTGATTGATGCAGCACAACAGTCAAATAGTGGAGTGGAGTAGGGGAACAGCAAACAGCCAATAAAGCAGCCCGCCCGCTCGCCTGCCCGCCACAATGGACCTACCTGTGTACACTAGATGGATGTGATGGAATGTACTGTCGTCCCTACATTTCAAGAAGAAGTAAGAATTGCAGTTGCAACAAAGCCTTGCTTGCCTACAAAGAGAGCAGCAATTTGGATTTGTTACTATGTTACCTAGAAGAATAACAAACTGTGCAAGGATGGAGGTTGTAGGAGCAAGGAGAAGTTGTCTGTAAAGTTGGTGGATGCCTATTTTCCATTTTGCAGTCCCTTGTCTCCCTCTTGTGGCCTCCTGGAGGCAACTAGCTGTGCAAAAAAAAGACAGCCTGGCGGCCGGCTGTTGCAGTGTTGCCCTCTCAGGCAACACTGAGTGACTGACTGAGCCTCACCGTCTTATATAAAGTTCAGACGGAACTTTGCACGTGTCATAGTGGAGCCCTCAGGATTCCAGAGCCAGCTTTCTGACATCATAATGGGGCCTCAGAGATAAAAGCCTGGGCCCAGGCAGTGTTGGTCAGTGCTGCTCAGCAGGCAGCACTGGACTGGACTGGATTACAGCTGATACAAGGTGTGAAGGAACAAGGGGTGGCTGTGGGCATGCACTTGCTGCCGCTGCCAGTGTTTATCTGCATGGCAGCAGGGCATTTGGGCGTTGCCAGGAAGGCGTTTTTATGTAGATTCCTCCTCTTTCAGCACTGCATTGTGGTGCAAGCAAAAGAAGCAAATCCTGTCTGGCTTCCTCTCCGGCCTTTATTCACCTCCCGTGTAGCTGTGAGTGTGTGAGCCTGCAGGGCCCCATGGAATTGCCTAGAAGTAGGCTGAATCGCTGCAAGGGCTGAACAGCAGTATCGGGCAGGCTCGGGCAACGCGCGGCCCGTTCGGGTTATCGCTTCTCGGCCTTTTGGCTAAGATCAAGTGTAGTATCTGTTCTTATCAGTTTAATATCTGATACGTCCCCTATCTGGGGACCATATATTAAATGGATTTTTAGAACAGGGAGATGGAAATAGAGCTTGCTCTGTCCACTCCACGCATTGACCTGGTATTGCAGTATTTCCAGGACCGGTGCACCCTTTCCTTATGTGTTGACTAAAAGCAGATTCCAAAAGTGTTTTTTGTCTTTGCTATTGTTTCTGTCTTTCTGAAGGGATCTCCCCTTTTAATCCCATCATTTCAACACCTGTTGGACAATGCATGAGTGATAATGAGCTCATTGATTAAATGCAATTAATGAATAGATTGCCACCTCTTGTTGTGTGTCGTCTGTGTTTCTGTGTTTCCGGCATTTCACATTGGAACACCTCATTCACCTTCCTTGTCTTCTCTCCGCCCTCCCTTTTAGGTAAGTTAAAGAGCTGCACCTGAGCCAGCCACTGATTGATTGATTGATTGATTGATTGATTGATTGATGCAGCACAACAGTCAAATAGTGGAGTGGAGTAGGGGAACAGCAAACAGCCAATAAAGCAGCCCGCCCGCTCGCCTGCCCGCCACAATGGACCTACCTGTGTACACTAGATGGATGTGATGGAATGTACTGTCGTCCCTACATTTCAAGAAGAAGTAAGAATTGCAGTTGCAACAAAGCCTTGCTTGCCTACAAAGAGAGCAGCAATTTGGATTTGTTACTATGTTACCTAGAAGAATAACAAACTGTGCAAGGATGGAGGTTGTAGGAGCAAGGAGAAGTTGTCTGTAAAGTTGGTGGATGCCTATTTTCCATTTTGCAGTCCCTTGTCTCCCTCTTGTGGCCTCCTGGAGGCAACTAGCTGTGCAAAAAAAAGACAGCCTGGCGGCCGGCTGTTGCAGTGTTGCCCTCTCAGGCAACACTGAGTGACTGACTGAGCCTCACCGTCTTATATAAAGTTCAGACGGAACTTTGCACGTGTCATAGTGGAGCCCTCAGGATTCCAGAGCCAGCTTTCTGACATCATAATGGGGCCTCAGAGATAAAAGCCTGGGCCCAGGCAGTGTTGGTCAGTGCTGCTCAGCAGGCAGCACTGGACTGGACTGGATTACAGCTGATACAAGGTGTGAAGGAACAAGGGGTGGCTGTGGGCATGCACTTGCTGCCGCTGCCAGTGTTTATCTGCATGGCAGCAGGGCATTTGGGCGTTGCCAGGAAGGCGTTTTTATGTAGATTCCTCCTCTTTCAGCACTGCATTGTGGTGCAAGCAAAAGAAGCAAATCCTGTCTGGCTTCCTCTCCGGCCTTTATTCACCTCCCGTGTAGCTGTGAGTGTGTGAGCCTGCAGGGCCCCATGGAATTGCCTAGAAGTAGGCTGAATCGCTGCAAGGGCTGAACAGCAGTATCGGGCAGGCTCGGGCAACGCGCGGCCCGTTCGGGTTATCGCTTCTCGGCCTTTTGGCTAAGATCAAGTGTAGTATCTGTTCTTATCAGTTTAATATCTGATACGTCCCCTATCTGGGGACCATATATTAAATGGATTTTTAGAACAGGGAGATGGAAATAGAGCTTGCTCTGTCCATTCCACGCATTGACCTGGTATTGCAGTATTTCCAGGACCGGTGCACCCTTTCCTTATGTGTTGACTAAAAGCAGATTCCAAAAGTGTTTTTTGTCTTTGCTATTGTTTCTGTCTTTCTGAAGGGATCTCCCCTTTTAATCCCATTATTTCAACACCTGTTGGACAATGCATGAGTGATAATGAGCTCATTGATTAAATGCAATTAATGAATAGATTGCCACCTCTTGTTGTGTGTCGTCTGTGTTTCTGTGTTTCCGGCATTTCACATTGGAACACCTCATTCACCTTCCTTGTCTTCTCTCCGCCCTCCCTTTTAGGTAAGTTAAAGAGCTGCACCTGAGCCAGCCACTGATTGATTGATTGATTGATTGATTGATTGATTGATTGATTGATTGATTGATTGATTGATGCAGCACAACAGTCAAATAGTGGAGTGGAGTAGGGGAACAGCAAACAGCCAATAAAGCAGCCCGCCCGCTCGCCTGCCCGCCACAATGGACCTACCTGTGTACACTAGATGGATGTGATGGAATGTACTGTCGTCCCTACATTTCAAGAAGAAGTAAGAATTGCAGTTGCAACAAAGCCTTGCTTGCCTACAAAGAGAGCAGCAATTTGGATTTGTTACTATGTTACCTAGAAGAATAACAAACTGTGCAAGGATGGAGGTTGTAGGAGCAAGGAGAAGTTGTCTGTAAAGTTGGTGGATGCCTATTTTCCATTTTGCAGTCCCTTGTCTCCCTCTTGTGGCCTCCTGGAGGCAACTAGCTGTGCAAAAAAAAGACAGCCTGGCGGCCGGCTGTTGCAGTGTTGCCCTCTCAGGCAACACTGAGTGACTGACTGAGCCTCACCGTCTTATATAAAGTTCAGACGGAACTTTGCACGTGTCATAGTGGAGCCCTCAGGATTCCAGAGCCAGCTTTCTGACATCATAATGGGGCCTCAGAGATAAAAGCCTGGGCCCAGGCAGTGTTGGTCAGTGCTGCTCAGCAGGCAGCACTGGACTGGACTGGATTACAGCTGATACAAGGTGTGAAGGAACAAGGGGTGGCTGTGGGCATGCACTTGCTGCCGCTGCCAGTGTTTATCTGCATGGCAGCAGGGCATTTGGGCGTTGCCAGGAAGGCATTTTTATGTAGATTCCTCCTCTTTCAGCACTGCATTGTGGTGCAAGCAAAAGAAGCAAATCCTGTCTGGCTTCCTCTCCGGCCTTTATTCACCTCCCGTGTAGCTGTGAGTGTGTGAGCCTGCAGGGCCCCATGGAATTGCCTAGAAGTAGGCTGAATCGCTGCAAGGTCTGAACAGCAGTATCGGGCAGGCTCGGGCAACGCGCGGCCCGTTCGGGTTATCGCTTCTCGGCCTTTTGGCTAAGATCAAGTGTAGTATCTGTTCTTATCAGTTTAATATCTGATACGTCCCCTATCTGGGGACCATATATTAAATGGATTTTTAGAACAGGGAGATGGAAATAGAGCTTGCTCTGTCCACTCCACGCATTGACCTGGTATTGCAGTATTTCCAGGACCGGTGCACCCTTTCCTTATGTGTTGACTAAAAGCAGATTCCAAAAGTGTTTTTTGTCTTTGCTATTGTTTCTGTCTTTCTGAAGGGATCTCCCCTTTTAATCCCATTATTTCAACACCTGTTGGACAATGCATGAGTGATAATGAGATCATTGATTAAATGCAATTAATGAATAGATTGCCACCTCTTGTTGTGTGTCGTCTGTGTTTCTGTGTTTCCGGCATTTCACATTGGAACACCTCATTCACCTTCCTTGTCTTCTCTCCGCCCTCCCTTTTAGGTAAGTTAAAGAGCTGCACCTGAGCCAGCCACTGATTGATTGATTGATTGATTGATTGATTGATTGATTGATTGATTGATTGATGCAGCACAACAGTCAAATAGTGGAGTGGAGTAGGGGAACAGCAAACAGCCAATAAAGCAGCCCGCCCGCTCGCCTGCCCGCCACAATGGACCTACCTGTGTACACTAGATGGATGTGATGGAATGTACTGTCGTCCCTACATTTCAAGAAGAAGTAAGAATTGCAGTTGCAACAAAGCCTTGCTTGCCTACAAAGAGAGCAGCAATTTGGATTTGTTACTATGTTACCTAGAAGAATAACAAACTGTGCAAGGATGGAGGTTGTAGGAGCAAGGAGAAGTTGTCTGTAAAGTTGGTGGATGCCTATTTTCCATTTTGCAGTCCCTTGTCTCCCTCTTGTGGCCTCCTGGAGGCAACTAGCTGTGCAAAAAAAAGACAGCCTGGCGGCCGGCTGTTGCAGTGTTGCCCTCTCAGGCAACACTGAGTGACTGACTGAGCCTCACCGTCTTATATAAAGTTCAGACGGAACTTTGCACGTGTCATAGTGGAGCCCTCAGGATTCCAGAGCCAGCTTTCTGACATCATAATGGGGCCTCAGAGATAAAAGCCTGGGCCCAGGCAGTGTTGGTCAGTGCTGCTCAGCAGGCAGCACTGGACTGGACTGGATTACAGCTGATACAAGGTGTGAAGGAACAAGGGGTGGCTGTGGGCATGCACTTGCAGCCGCTGCCAGTGTTTATCTGCATGGCAGCAGGGCATTTGGGCGTTGCCAGGAAGGCGTTTTTATGTAGATTCCTCCTCTTTCAGCACTGCATTGTGGTGCAAGCAAAAGAAGCAAATCCTGTCTGGCTTCCTCTCCGGCCTTTATTCACCTCCCGTGTAGCTGTGAGTGTGTGAGCCTGCAGGGCCCCATGGAATTGCCTAGAAGTAGGCTGAATCGCTGCAAGGGCTGAACAGCAGTATCGGGCAGGCTCGGGCAACGCGCGGCCCGTTCGGGTTATCGCTTCTCGGCCTTTTGGCTAAGATCAAGTGTAGTATCTGTTCTTATCAGTTTAATATCTGATACGTCCCCTATCTGGGGACCATATATTAAATGGATTTTTAGAACAGGGAGATGGAAATAGAGCTTGCTCTGTCCACTCCACGCATTGACCTGGTATTGCAGTATTTCCAGGACCGGTGCACCCTTTCCTTATGTGTTGACTAAAAGCAGATTCCAAAAGTGTTTTTTGTCTTTGCTATTGTTTCTGTCTTTCTGAAGGGATCTCCCCTTTTAATCCCATTATTTCAACACCTGTTGGACAATGCATGAGTGATAATGAGATCATTGATTAAATGCAATTAATGAATAGATTGCCACCTCTTGTTGTGTGTCGTCTGTGTTTCTGTGTTTCCGGCATTTCACATTGGAACACCTCATTCACCTTCCTTGTCTTCTCTCCGCCCTCCCTTTTAGGTAAGTTAAAGAGCTGCACCTGAGCCAGCCACTGATTGATTGATTGATTGATTGATTGATTGATTGATTGATTGATTGATTGATTGATTGATGCAGCACAACAGTCAAATAGTGGAGTGGAGTAGGGGAACAGCAAACAGCCAATAAAGCAGCCCGCCCGCTCGCCTGCCCGCCACAATGGACCTACCTGTGTACACTAGATGGATGTGATGGAATGTACTGTCGTCCCTACATTTCAAGAAGAAGTAAGAATTGCAGTTGCAACAAAGCCTTGCTTGCCTACAAAGAGAGCAGCAATTTGGATTTGTTACTATGTTACCTAGAAGAATAACAAACTGTGCAAGGATGGAGGTTGTAGGAGCAAGGAGAAGTTGTCTGTAAAGTTGGTGGATGCCTATTTTCCATTTTGCAGTCCCTTGTCTCCCTCTTGTGGCCTCCTAGAGGCAACTAGCTGTGCAAAAAAAAGACAGCCTGGCGGCCGGCTGTTGCAGTGTTGCCCTCTCAGGCAACACTGAGTGACTGACTGAGCCTCACCGTCTTATATAAAGTTCAGACGGAACTTTGCACGTGTCATAGTGGAGCCCTCAGGATTCCAGAGCCAGCTTTCTGACATCATAATGGGGCCTCAGAGATAAAAGCCTGGGCCCAGGCAGTGTTGGTCAGTGCTGCTCAGCAGGCAGCACTGGACTGGACTGGATTACAGCTGATACAAGGTGTGAAGGAACAAGGGGTGGCTGTGGGCATGCACTTGCTGCCGCTGCCAGTGTTTATCTGCATGGCAGCAGGGCATTTGGGCGTTGCCAGGAAGGCGTTTTTATGTAGATTCCTCCTCTTTCAGCACTGCATTGTGGTGCAAGCAAAAGAAGCAAATCCTGTCTGGCTTCCTCTCCGGCCTTTATTCACCTCCCGTGTAGCTGTGAGTGTGTGAGCCTGCAGGGCCCCATGGAATTGCCTAGAAGTAGGCTGAATTGCTGCAAGGGCTGAACAGCAGTATCGGGCAGGCTCGGGCAACGCGCGGCCCGTTCGGGTTATCGCTTCTCGGCCTTTTGGCTAAGATCAAGTGTAGTATCTGTTCTTATCAGTTTAATATCTGATACGTCCCCTATCTGGGGACCATATATTAAATGGATTTTTAGAACAGGGAGATGGAAATAGAGCTTGCTCTGTCCACTCCACGCATTGACCTGGTATTGCAGTATTTCCAGGACCGGTGCACCCTTTCCTTATGTGTTGACTAAAAGCAGATTCCAAAAGTGTTTTTTGTCTTTGCTATTGTTTCTGTCTTTCTGAAGGGATCTCCCCTTTTAATCCCATTATTTCAACACCTGTTGGACAATGCATGAGTGATAATGAGCTCATTGATTAAATGCAATTAATGAATAGATTGCCACCTCTTGTTGTGTGTCGTCTGTGTTTCTGTGTTTCCGGCATTTCACATTGGAACACCTCATTCACCTTCCTTGTCTTCTCTCCGCCCTCCCTTTTAGGTAAGTTAAAGAGCTGCACCTGAGCCAGCCACTGATTGATTGATTGATTGATTGATTGATTGATTGATTGATTGATTGATTGATTGATTGATGCAGCACAACAGTCAAATAGTGGAGTGGAGTAGGGGAACAGCAAACAGCCAATAAAGCAGCCCGCCCGCTCGCCTGCCCGCCACAATGGACCTACCTGTGTACACTAGATGGATGTGATGGAATGTACTGTCGTCCCTACATTTCAAGAAGAAGTAAGAATTGCAGTTGCAACAAAGCCTTGCTTGCCTACAAAGAGAGCAGCAATTTGGATTTGTTACTATGTTACCTAGAAGAATAACAAACTGTGCAAGGATGGAGGTTGTAGGAGCAAGGAGAAGTTGTCTGTAAAGTTGGTGGATGCCTATTTTCCATTTTGCAGTCCCTTGTCTCCCTCTTGTGGCCTCCTGGAGGCAACTAGCTGTGCAAAAAAAAGACAGCCTGGCGGCCGGCTGTTGCAGTGTTGCCCTCTCAGGCAACACTGAGTGACTGACTGAGCCTCACCGTCTTATATAAAGTTCAGACGGAACTTTGCACGTGTCATAGTGGAGCCCTCAGGATTCCAGAGCCAGCTTTCTGACATCATAATGGGGCCTCAGAGATAAAAGCCTGGGCCCAGGCAGTGTTGGTCAGTGCTGCTCAGCAGGCAGCACTGGACTGGACTGGATTACAGCTGATACAAGGTGTGAAGGAACAAGGGGTGGCTGTGGGCATGCACTTGCTGCCGCTGCCAGTGTTTATCTGCATGGCAGCAGGGCATTTGGGCGTTGCCAGGAAGGCATTTTTATGTAGATTCCTCCTCTTTCAGCACTGCATTGTGGTGCAAGCAAAAGAAGCAAATCCTGTCTGGCTTCCTCTCCGGCCTTTATTCACCTCCCGTGTAGCTGTGAGTGTGTGAGCCTGCAGGGCCCCATGGAATTGCCTAGAAGTAGGCTGAATCGCTGCAAGGTCTGAACAGCAGTATCGGGCAGGCTCGGGCAACGCGCGGCCCGTTCGGGTTATCGCTTCTCGGCCTTTTGGCTAAGATCAAGTGTAGTATCTGTTCTTATCAGTTTAATATCTGATACGTCCCCTATCTGGGGACCATATATTAAATGGATTTTTAGAACAGGGAGATGGAAATAGAGCTTGCTCTGTCCACTCCACGCATTGACCTGGTATTGCAGTATTTCCAGGACCGGTGCACCCTTTCCTTATGTGTTGACTAAAAGCAGATTCCAAAAGTGTTTTTTGTCTTTGCTATTGTTTCTGTCTTTCTGAAGGGATCTCCCCTTTTAATCCCATTATTTCAACACCTGTTGGACAATGCATGAGTGATAATGAGATCATTGATTAAATGCAATTAATGAATAGATTGCCACCTCTTGTTGTGTGTCGTCTGTGTTTCTGTGTTTCCGGCATTTCACATTGGAACACCTCATTCACCTTCCTTGTCTTCTCTCCGCCCTCCCTTTTAGGTAAGTTAAAGAGCTGCACCTGAGCCAGCCACTGATTGATTGATTGATTGATTGATTGATTGATTGATTGATTGATTGATGCAGCACAACAGTCAAATAGTGGAGTGGAGTAGGGGAACAGCAAACAGCCAATAAAGCAGCCCGCCCGCTCGCCTGCCCGCCACAATGGACCTACCTGTGTACACTAGATGGATGTGATGGAATGTACTGTCGTCCCTACATTTCAAGAAGAAGTAAGAATTGCAGTTGCAACAAAGCCTTGCTTGCCTACAAAGAGAGCAGCAATTTGGATTTGTTACTATGTTACCTAGAAGAATAACAAACTGTGCAAGGATGGAGGTTGTAGGAGCAAGGAGAAGTTGTCTGTAAAGTTGGTGGATGCCTATTTTCCATTTTGCAGTCCCTTGTCTCCCTCTTGTGGCCTCCTGGAGGCAACTAGCTGTGCAAAAAAAAGACAGCCTGGCGGCCGGCTGTTGCAGTGTTGCCCTCTCAGGCAACACTGAGTGACTGACTGAGCCTCACCGTCTTATATAAAGTTCAGACGGAACTTTGCACGTGTCATAGTGGAGCCCTCAGGATTCCAGAGCCAGCTTTCTGACATCATAATGGGGCCTCAGAGATAAAAGCCTGGGCCCAGGCAGTGTTGGTCAGTGCTGCTCAGCAGGCAGCACTGGACTGGACTGGATTACAGCTGATACAAGGTGTGAAGGAACAAGGGGTGGCTGTGGGCATGCACTTGCTGCCGCTGCCAGTGTTTATCTGCATGGCAGCAGGGCATTTGGGCGTTGCCAGGAAGGCGTTTTTATGTAGATTCCTCCTCTTTCAGCACTGCATTGTGGTGCAAGCAAAAGAAGCAAATCCTGTCTGGCTTCCTCTCCGGCCTTTATTCACCTCCCGTGTAGCTGTGAGTGTGTGAGCCTGCAGGGCCCCATGGAATTGCCTAGAAGTAGGCTGAATCGCTGCAAGGGCTGAACAGCAGTATCGGGCAGGCTCGGGCAACGCGCGGCCCGTTCGGGTTATCGCTTCTCGGCCTTTTGGCTAAGATCAAGTGTAGTATCTGTTCTTATCAGTTTAATATCTGATACGTCCCCTATCTGGGGACCATATATTAAATGGATTTTTAGAACAGGGAGATGGAAATAGAGCTTGCTCTGTCCACTCCACGCATTGACCTGGTATTGCAGTATTTCCAGGACCGGTGCACCCTTTCCTTATGTGTTGACTAAAAGCAGATTCCAAAAGTGTTTTTTGTCTTTGCTATTGTTTCTGTCTTTCTGAAGGGATCTCCCCTTTTAATCCCATTATTTCAACACCTGTTGGACAATGCATGAGTGATAATGAGATCATTGATTAAATGCAATTAATGAATAGATTGCCACCTCTTGTTGTGTGTCGTCTGTGTTTCTGTGTTTCCGGCATTTCACATTGGAACACCTCATTCACCTTCCTTGTCTTCTCTCCGCCCTCCCTTTTAGGTAAGTTAAAGAGCTGCACCTGAGCCAGCCACTGATTGATTGATTGATTGATTGATTGATTGATTGATTGATTGATTGATGCAGCACAACAGTCAAATAGTGGAGTGGAGTAGGGGAACAGCAAACAGCCAATAAAGCAGCCCGCCCGCTCGCCTGCCCGCCACAATGGACCTACCTGTGTACACTAGATGGATGTGATGGAATGTACTGTCGTCCCTACATTTCAAGAAGAAGTAAGAATTGCAGTTGCAACAAAGCCTTGCTTGCCTACAAAGAGAGCAGCAATTTGGATTTGTTACTATGTTACCTAGAAGAATAACAAACTGTGCAAGGATGGAGGTTGTAGGAGCAAGGAGAAGTTGTCTGTAAAGTTGGTGGATGCCTATTTTCCATTTTGCAGTCCCTTGTCTCCCTCTTGTGGCCTCCTAGAGGCAACTAGCTGTGCAAAAAAAAGACAGCCTGGCGGCCGGCTGTTGCAGTGTTGCCCTCTCAGGCAACACTGAGTGACTGACTGAGCCTCACCGTCTTATATAAAGTTCAGACGGAACTTTGCACGTGTCATAGTGGAGCCCTCAGGATTCCAGAGCCAGCTTTCTGACATCATAATGGGGCCTCAGAGATAAAAGCCTGGGCCCAGGCAGTGTTGGTCAGTGCTGCTCAGCAGGCAGCACTGGACTGGACTGGATTACAGCTGATACAAGGTGTGAAGGAACAAGGGGTGGCTGTGGGCATGCACTTGCTGCCGCTGCCAGTGTTTATCTGCATGGCAGCAGGGCATTTGGGCGTTGCCAGGAAGGCGTTTTTATGTAGATTCCTCCTCTTTCAGCACTGCATTGTGGTGCAAGCAAAAGAAGCAAATCCTGTCTGGCTTCCTCTCCGGCCTTTATTCACCTCCCGTGTAGCTGTGAGTGTGTGAGCCTGCAGGGCCCCATGGAATTGCCTAGAAGTAGGCTGAATCGCTGCAAGGGCTGAACAGCAGTATCGGGCAGGCTCGGGCAACGCGCGGCCCGTTCGGGTTATCGCTTCTCGGCCTTTTGGCTAAGATCAAGTGTAGTATCTGTTCTTATCAGTTTAATATCTGATACGTCCCCTATCTGGGGACCATATATTAAATGGATTTTTAGAACAGGGAGATGGAAATAGAGCTTGCTCTGTCCACTCCACGCATTGACCTGGTATTGCAGTATTTCCAGGACCGGTGCACCCTTTCCTTATGTGTTGACTAAAAGCAGATTCCAAAAGTGTTTTTTGTCTTTGCTATTGTTTCTGTCTTTCTGAAGGGATCTCCCCTTTTAATCCCATTATTTCAACACCTGTTGGACAATGCATGAGTGATAATGAGCTCATTGATTAAATGCAATTAATGAATAGATTGCCACCTCTTGTTGTGTGTCGTCTGTGTTTCTGTGTTTCCGGCATTTCACATTGGAACACCTCATTCACCTTCCTTGTCTTCTCTCCGCCCTCCCTTTTAGGTAAGTTAAAGAGCTGCACCTGAGCCAGCCACTGATTGATTGATTGATTGATTGATTGATTGATTGATTGATGCAGCACAACAGTCAAATAGTGGAGTGGAGTAGGGGAACAGCAAACAGCCAATAAAGCAGCCCGCCCGCTCGCCTGCCCGCCACAATGGACCTACCTGTGTACACTAGATGGATGTGATGGAATGTACTGTCGTCCCTACATTTCAAGAAGAAGTAAGAATTGCAGTTGCAACAAAGCCTTGCTTGCCTACAAAGAGAGCAGCAATTTGGATTTGTTACTATGTTACCTAGAAGAATAACAAACTGTGCAAGGATGGAGGTTGTAGGAGCAAGGAGAAGTTGTCTGTAAAGTTGGTGGATGCCTATTTTCCATTTTGCAGTCCCTTGTCTCCCTCTTGTGGCCTCCTGGAGGCAACTAGCTGTGCAAAAAAAAGACAGCCTGGCGGCCGGCTGTTGCAGTGTTGCCCTCTCAGGCAACACTGAGTGACTGACTGAGCCTCACCGTCTTATATAAAGTTCAGACGGAACTTTGCACGTGTCATAGTGGAGCCCTGAGGAGCCAGAGCCAGCTTTCTGACATCATAATGGGGCCTTAGAGATAAAAGCCTGGGCCCAGGCAGTGTTGGTCAGTGCTGCTCAGCAGGCAGCACTGGACTGGACTGGATTACAGCTGATACAAGGTGTGAAGGAACAAGGGGTGGCTGTGGGCATGCACTTGCTGCCGCTGCCAGTGTTTATCTGCATGGCAGCAGGGCATTTGGGCGTTGCCAGGAAGGCGTTTTTATGTAGATTCCTCCTCTTTCAGCACTGCATTGTGGTGCAAGCAAAAGAAGCAAATCCTGTCTGGCTTCCTCTCCGGCCTTTATTCACCTCCCGTGTAGCTGTGAGTGTGTGAGCCTGCAGGGCCCCATGGAATTGCCTAGAAGTAGGCTGAATCGCTGCAAGGGCTGAACAGCAGTATCGGGCAGGCTCGGGCAACGCGCGGCCCGTTCGGGTTATCGGTTCTCGGCCTTTTGGCTAAGATCAAGTGTAGTATCTGTTCTTATCAGTTTAATATCTGATACGTCCCCTATCTGGGGACCATATATTAAATGGATTTTTAGAACAGGGAGATGGAAATAGAGCTTGCTCTGTCCACTCCACGCATTGACCTGGTATTGCAGTATTTCCAGGACCGGTGCACCCTTTCCTTATGTGTTGACTAAAAGCAGATTCCAAAAGTGTTTTTTGTCTTTGCTATTGTTTCTGTCTTTCTGAAGGGATCTCCCCTTTTAATCCCATTATTTCAACACCTGTTGGACAATGCATGAGTGATAATGAGCTCATTGATTAAATGCAATTAATGAATAGATTGCCACCTCTTGTTGTGTGTCGTCTGTGTTTCTGTGTTTCCGGCATTTCACATTGGAACACCTCATTCACCTTCCTTGTCTTCTCTCCGCCCTCCCTTTTAGGTAAGTTAAAGAGCTGCACCTGAGCCAGCCACTGATTGATTGATTGATTGATTGATTGATTGATTGATTGATTGATTGATTGATTGATTGATGCAGCACAACAGTCAAATAGTGGAGTGGAGTAGGGGAACAGCAAACAGCCAATAAAGCAGACCGCCCGCTCGCCTGCCCGCCACAATGGACCTACCTGTGTACACTAGATGGATGTGATGGAATGTACTGTCGTCCCTACATTTCAAGAAGAAGTAAGAATTGCAGTTGCAACAAAGCCTTGCTTGCCTACAAAGAGAGCAGCAATTTGGATTTGTTACTATGTTACCTAGAAGAATAACAAACTGTGCAAGGATGGAGGTTGTAGGAGCAAGGAGAAGTTGTCTGTAAAGTTGGTGGATGCCTATTTTCCATTTTGCAGTCCCTTGTCTCCCTCTTGTGGCCTCCTGGAGGCAACTAGCTGTGCAAAAAAAAGACAGCCTGGCGGCCGGCTGTTGCAGTGTTGCCCTCTCAGGCAACACTGAGTGACTGACTGAGCCTCACCGTCTTATATAAAGTTCAGACGGAACTTTGCACGTGTCATAGTGGAGCCCTCAGGATTCCAGAGCCAGCTTTCTGACATCATAATGGGGCCTCAGAGATAAAAGCCTGGGCCCAGGCAGTGTTGGTCAGTGCTGCTCAGCAGGCAGCACTGGACTGGACTGGATTACAGCTGATACAAGGTGTGAAGGAACAAGGGGTGGCTGTGGGCATGCACTTGCTGCCGCTGCCAGTGTTTATCTGCATGGCAGCAGGGCATTTGGGCGTTGCCAGGAAGGCGTTTTTATGTAGATTCCTCCTCTTTCAGCACTGCATTGTGGTGCAAGCAAAAGAAGCAAATCCTGTCTGGCTTCCTCTCCGGCCTTTATTCACCTCCCGTGTAGCTGTGAGTGTGTGAGCCTGCAGGGCCCCATGGAATTGCCTAGAAGTAGGCTGAATCGCTGCAAGGGCTGAACAGCAGTATCGGGCAGGCTCGGGCAACGCGCGGCCCGTTCGGGTTATCGCTTCTCGGCCTTTTGGCTAAGATCAAGTGTAGTATCTGTTCTTATCAGTTTAATATCTGATACGTCCCCTATCTGGGGACCATATATTAAATGGATTTTTAGAACAGGGAGATGGAAATAGAGCTTGCTCTGTCCACTCCACGCATTGACCTGGTATTGCAGTATTTTCAGGACCGGTGCACCCTTTCCTTATGTGTTGACTAAAAGCAGATTCCAAAAGTGTTTTTTGTCTTTGCTATTGTTTCTGTCTTTCTGAAGGGATCTCCCCTTTTAATCCCATTATTTCAACACCTGTTGGACAATGCATGAGTGATAATGAGCTCATTGATTAAATGCAATTAATGAATAGATTGCCACCTCTTGTTGTGTGTCGTCTGTGTTTCTGTGTTTCCGGCATTTCACATTGGAACACCTCATTCACCTTCCTTGTCTTCTCTCCGCCCTCCCTTTTAGGTAAGTTAAAGAGCTGCACCTGAGCCAGCCACTGATTGATTGATTGATTGATTGATTGATTGATTGATTGATTGATTGATTGATGCAGCACAACAGTCAAATAGTGGAGTGGAGTAGGGGAACAGCAAACAGCCAATAAAGCAGCCCGCCCGCTCGCCTGCCCGCCACAATGGACCTACCTGTGTACACTAGATGGATGTGATGGAATGTACTGTCGTCCCTACATTTCAAGAAGAAGTAAGAATTGCAGTTGCAACAAAGCCTTGCTTGCCTACAAAGAGAGCAGCAATTTGGATTTGTTACTATGTTACCTAGAAGAATAACAAACTGTGCAAGGATGGAGGTTGTAGGAGCAAGGAGAAGTTGTCTGTAAAGTTGGTGGATGCCTATTTTCCATTTTGCAGTCCCTTGTCTCCCTCTTGTGGCCTCCTGGAGGCAACTAGCTGTGCAAAAAAAAGACAGCCTGGCGGCCGGCTGTTGCAGTGTTGCCCTCTCAGGCAACACTGAGTGACTGACTGAGCCTCACCGTCTTATATAAAGTTCAGACGGAACTTTGCACGTGTCATAGTGGAGCCCTCAGGATTCCAGAGCCAGCTTTCTGACATCATAATGGGGCCTCAGAGATAAAAGCCTGGGCCCAGGCAGTGTTGGTCAGTGCTGCTCAGCAGGCAGCACTGGACTGGACTGGATTACAGCT
The DNA here is from genome assembly GCF_050947455.1 of Rhinoderma darwinii. Lineage (NCBI taxonomy): Eukaryota > Metazoa > Chordata > Amphibia > Anura > Rhinodermatidae > Rhinoderma > Rhinoderma darwinii. Next base: position 621,834 of record NW_027461821.1, read on the forward strand.
GATACAAGGTGTGAAGGAACAAGGGGTGGCTGTGGGCATGCACTTGCTGCCGCTGCCAGTGTTTATCTGCATGGCAGCAGGGCATTTGGGCGTTGCCAGGAAGGCGTTTTTATGTAGATTCCTCCTCTTTCAGCACTGCATTGTGGTGCAAGCAAAAGAAGCAAATCCTGTCTGGCTTCCTCTACGGCCTTTATTCACCTCCCGTGTAGCTGTGAGTGTGTGAGCCTGCAGGGCCCCATGGAATTGCCTAGAAGTAGGCTGAATCGCTGCAAGGGCTGAACAGCAGTATCGGGCAGGCTCGGGCAACGCGCGGCCCGTTCGGGTTATCGCTTCTCGGCCTTTTGGCTAAGATCAAGTGTAGTATCTGTTCTTATCAGTTTAATATCTGATACGTCCCCTATCTGGGGACCATATATTAAATGGATTTTTAGAACAGGGAGATGGAAATAGAGCTTGCTCTGTCCACTCCACGCATTGACCTGGTATTGCAGTATTTCCAGGACCGGTGCACCCTTTCCTTATGTGTTGACTAAAAGCAGATTCCAAAAGTGTTTTTTGTCTTTGCTATTGTTTCTGTCTTTCTGAAGGGATCTCCCCTTTTAATCCCATTATTTCAACACCTGTTGGACAATGCATGAGTGATAATGAGCTCATTGATTAAATGCAATTAATGAATAGATTGCCACCTCTTGTTGTGTGTCGTCTGTGTTTCTGTGTTTCCGGCATTTCACATTGGAACACCTCATTCACCTTCCTTGTCTTCTCTCCGCCCTCCCTTTTAGGTAAGTTAAAGAGCTGCACCTGAGCCAGCCACTGATTGATTGATTGATTGATTGATTGATTGATTGATTGATTGATTGATTGATGCAGCACAACAGTCAAATAGTGGAGTGGAGTAGGGGAACAGCAAACAGCCAATAAAGCAGCCCGCCCGCTCGCCTGCCCGCCACAATGGACCTACCTGTGTACACTAGATGGATGTGATGGAATGTACTGTCGTCCCTACATTTCAAGAAGAAGTAAGAATTGCAGTTGCAACAAAGCCTTGCTTGCCTACAAAGAGAGCAGCAATTTGGATTTGTTACTATGTTACCTAGAAGAATAACAAACTGTGCAAGGATGGAGGTTGTAGGAGCAAGGAGAAGTTGTCTGTAAAGTTGGTGGATGCCTATTTTCCATTTTGCAGTCCCTTGTCTCCCTCTTGTGGCCTCCTGGAGGCAACTAGCTGTGCAAAAAAAAGACAGCCTGGCGGCCGGCTGTTGCAGTGTTGCCCTCTCAGGCAACACTGAGTGACTGACTGAGCCTCACCGTCTTATATAAAGTTCAGACGGAACTTTGCACGTGTCATAGTGGAGCCCTCAGGATTCCAGAGCCAGCTTTCTGACATCATAATGGGGCCTCAGAGATAAAAGCCTGGGCCCAGGCAGTGTTGGTCAGTGCTGCTCAGCAGGCAGCACTGGACTGGACTGGATTACAGCTGATACAAGGTGTGAAGGAACAAGGGGTGGCTGTGGGCATGCACTTGCTGCCGCTGCCAGTGTTTATCTGCATGGCAGCAGGGCATTTGGGCGTTGCCAGGAAGGCGTTTTTATGTAGATTCCTCCTCTTTCAGCACTGCATTGTGGTGCAAGCAAAAGAAGCAAATCCTGTCTGGCTTCCTCTCCGGCCTTTATTCACCTCCCGTGTAGCTGTGAGTGTGTGAGCCTGCAGGGCCCCATGGAATTGCCTAGAAGTAGGCTGAATCGCTGCAAGGGCTGAACAGCAGTATCGGGCAGGCTCGGGCAACGCGCGGCCCGTTCGGGTTATCGCTTCTCGGCCTTTTGGCTAAGATCAAGTGTAGTATCTGTTCTTATCAGTTTAATATCTGATACGTCCCCTATCTGGGGACCATATATTAAATGGATTTTTAGAACAGGGAGATGGAAATAGAGCTTGCTCTGTCCACTCCACGCATTGACCTGGTATTGCAGTATTTCCAGGACCGGTGCACCCTTTCCTTATGTGTTGACTAAAAGCAGATTCCAAAAGTGTTTTTTGTCTTTGCTATTGTTTCTGTCTTTCTGAAGGGATCTCCCCTTTTAATCCCATTATTTCAACACCTGTTGGACAATGCATGAGTGATAATGAGCTCATTGATTAAATGCAATTAATGAATAGATTGCCACCTCTTGTTGTGTGTCGTCTGTGTTTCTGTGTTTCCGGCATTTCACATTGGAACACCTCATTCACCTTCCTTGTCTTCTCTCCGCCCTCCCTTTTAGGTAAGTTAAAGAGCTGCACCTGAGCCAGCCACTGATTGATTGATTGATTGATTGATTGATTGATTGATTGATTGATTGATTGATTGATTGATGCAGCACAACAGTCAAATAGTGGAGTGGAGTAGGGGAACAGCAAACAGCCAATAAAGCAGCCCGCCCGCTCGCCTGCCCGCCACAATGGACCTACCTGTGTACACTAGATGGATGTGATGGAATGTACTGTCGTCCCTACATTTCAAGAAGAAGTAAGAATTGCAGTTGCAACAAAGCCTTGCTTGCCTACAAAGAGAGCAGCAATTTGGATTTGTTACTATGTTACCTAGAAGAATAACAAACTGTGCAAGGATGGAGGTTGTAGGAGCAAGGAGAAGTTGTCTGTAAAGTTGGTGGATGCCTATTTTCCATTTTGCAGTCCCTTGTCTCCCTCTTGTGGCCTCCTGGAGGCAACTAGCTGTGCAAAAAAAAGACAGCCTGGCGGCCGGCTGTTGCAGTGTTGCCCTCTCAGGCAACACTGAGTGACTGACTGAGCCTCACCGTCTTATATAAAGTTCAGACGGAACTTTGCACGTGTCATAGTGGAGCCCTCAGGATTCCAGAGCCAGCTTTCTGACATCATAATGGGGCCTCAGAGATAAAAGCCTGGGCCCAGGCAGTGTTGGTCAGTGCTGCTCAGCAGGCAGCACTGGACTGGACTGGATTACAGCTGATACAAGGTGTGAAGGAACAAGGGGTGGCTGTGGGCATGCACTTGCTGCCGCTGCCAGTGTTTATCTGCATGGCAGCAGGGCATTTGGGCGTTGCCAGGAAGGCGTTTTTATGTAGATTCCTCCTCTTTCAGCACTGCATTGTGGTGCAAGCAAAAGAAGCAAATCCTGTCTGGCTTCCTCTCCGGCCTTTATTCACCTCCCGTGTAGCTGTGAGTGTGTGAGCCTGCAGGGCCCCATGGAATTGCCTAGAAGTAGGCTGAATCGCTGCAAGGGCTGAACAGCAGTATCGGGCAGGCTCGGGCAACGCGCGGCCCGTTCGGGTTATCGCTTCTCGGCCTTTTGGCTAAGATCAAGTGTAGTATCTGTTCTTATCAGTTTAATATCTGATACGTCCCCTATCTGGGGACCATATATTAAATGGATTTTTAGAACAGGGAGATGGAAATAGAGCTTGCTCTGTCCACTCCACGCATTGACCTGGTATTGCAGTATTTCCAGGACCGGTGCACCCTTTCCTTATGTGTTGACTAAAAGCAGATTCCAAAAGTGTTTTTTGTCTTTGCTATTGTTTCTGTCTTTCTGAAGGGATCTCCCCTTTTAATCCCATTATTTCAACACCTGTTGGACAATGCATGAGTGATAATGAGCTCATTGATTAAATGCAATTAATGAATAGATTGCCACCTCTTGTTGTGTGTCGTCTGTGTTTCTGTGTTTCCGGCATTTCACATTGGAACACCTCATTCACCTTCCTTGTCTTCTCTCCGCCCTCCCTTTTAGGTAAGTTAAAGAGCTGCACCTGAGCCAGCCACTGATTGATTGATTGATTGATTGATTGATTGATTGATTGATTGATTGATTGATTGATTGATTGATTGATTGATTGATTGATGCAGCACAACAGTCAAATAGTGGAGTGGAGTAGGGGAACAGCAAACAGCCAATAAAGCAGCCCGCCCGCTCGCCTGCCCGCCACAATGGACCTACCTGTGTACACTAGATGGATGTGATGGAATGTACTGTCGTCCCTACATTTCAAGAAGAAGTAAGAATTGCAGTTGCAACAAAGCCTTGCTTGCCTACAAAGAGAGCAGCAATTTGGATTTGTTACTATGTTACCTAGAAGAATAACAAACTGTGCAAGGATGGAGGTTGTAGGAGCAAGGAGAAGTTGTCTGTAAAGTTGGTGGATGCCTATTTTCCATTTTGCAGTCCCTTGTCTCCCTCTTGTGGCCTCCTGGAGGCAACTAGCTGTGCAAAAAAAAGACAGCCTGGCGGCCGGCTGTTGCAGTGTTGCCCTCTCAGGCAACACTGAGTGACTGACTGAGCCTCACCGTCTTATATAAAGTTCAGACGGAACTTTGCACGTGTCATAGTGGAGCCCTCAGGATTCCAGAGCCAGCTTTCTGACATCATAATGGGGCCTCAGAGATAAAAGCCTGGGCCCAGGCAGTGTTGGTCAGTGCTGCTCAGCAGGCAGCACTGGACTGGACTGGATTACAGCTGATACAAGGTGTGAAGGAACAAGGGGTGGCTGTGGGCATGCACTTGCTGCCGCTGCCAGTGTTTATCTGCATGGCAGCAGGGCATTTGGGCGTTGCCAGGAAGGCGTTTTTATGTAGATTCCTCCTCTTTCAGCACTGCATTGTGGTGCAAGCAAAAGAAGCAAATCCTGTCTGGCTTCCTCTCCGGCCTTTATTCACCTCCCGTGTAGCTGTGAGTGTGTGAGCCTGCAGGGCCCCATGGAATTGCCTAGAAGTAGGCTGAATCGCTGCAAGGGCTGAACAGCAGTATCGGGCAGGCTCGGGCAACGCGCGGCCCGTTCGGGTTATCGCTTCTCGGCCTTTTGGCTAAGATCAAGTGTAGTATCTGTTCTTATCAGTTTAATATCTGATACGTCCCCTATCTGGGGACCATATATTAAATGGATTTTTAGAACAGGGAGATGGAAATAGAGCTTGCTCTGTCCACTCCACGCATTGACCTGGTATTGCAGTATTTCCAGGACCGGTGCACCCTTTCCTTATGTGTTGACTAAAAGCAGATTCCAAAAGTGTTTTTTGTCTTTGCTATTGTTTCTGTCTTTCTGAAGGGATCTCCCCTTTTAATCCCATTATTTCAACACCTGTTGGACAATGCATGAGTGATAATGAGCTCATTGATTAAATGCAATTAATGAATAGATTGCCACCTCTTGTTGTGTGTCGTCTGTGTTTCTGTGTTTCCGGCATTTCACATTGGAACACCTCATTCACCTTCCTTGTCTTCTCTCCGCCCTCCCTTTTAGGTAAGTTAAAGAGCTGCACCTGAGCCAGCCACTGATTGATTGATTGATTGATTGATTGATTGATTGATTGATTGATTGATTGATTGATTGATTGATGCAGCACAACAGTCAAATAGTGGAGTGGAGTAGGGGAACAGCAAACAGCCAATAAAGCAGCCCGCCCGCTCGCCTGCCCGCCACAATGGACCTACCTGTGTACACTAGATGGATGTGATGGAATGTACTGTCGTCCCTACATTTCAAGAAGAAGTAAGAATTGCAGTTGCAACAAAGCCTTGCTTGCCTACAAAGAGAGCAGCAATTTGGATTTGTTACTATGTTACCTAGAAGAATAACAAACTGTGCAAGGATGGAGGTTGTAGGAGCAAGGAGAAGTTGTCTGTAAAGTTGGTGGATGCCTATTTTCCATTTTGCAGTCCCTTGTCTCCCTCTTGTGGCCTCCTGGAGGCAACTAGCTGTGCAAAAAAAAGACAGCCTGGCGGCCGGCTGTTGCAGTGTTGCCCTCTCAGGCAACACTGAGTGACTGACTGAGCCTCACCGTCTTATATAAAGTTCAGACGGAACTTTGCACGTGTCATAGTGGAGCCCTCAGGATTCCAGAGCCAGCTTTCTGACATCATAATGGGGCCTCAGAGATAAAAGCCTGGGCCCAGGCAGTGTTGGTCAGTGCTGCTCAGCAGGCAGCACTGGACTGGACTGGATTACAGCTGATACAAGGTGTGAAGGAACAAGGGGTGGCTGTGGGCATGCACTTGCTGCCGCTGCCAGTGTTTATCTGCATGGCAGCAGGGCATTTGGGCGTTGCCAGGAAGGCGTTTTTATGTAGATTCCTCCTCTTTCAGCACTGCATTGTGGTGCGGCTTCCTCTCCGGCCTTTATTCACCTCCCGTGTAGCTGTGAGTGTGTGAGCCTGCAGGGCCCCATGGAATTGCCTAGAAGTAGGCTGAATCGCTGCAAGGGCTGAACAGCAGTATCGGGCAGGCTCGGGCAACGCGCGGCCCGTTCGGGTTATCGCTTCTCGGCCTTTTGGCTAAGATCAAGTGTAGTATCTGTTCTTATCAGTTTAATATCTGATACGTCCCCTATCTGGGGACCATATATTAAATGGATTTTTAGAACAGGGAGATGGAAATAGAGCTTGCTCTGTCCACTCCACGCATTGACCTGGTATTGCAGTATTTCCAGGACCGGTGCACCCTTTCCTTATGTGTTGACTAAAAGCAGATTCCAAAAGTGTTTTTTGTCTTTGCTATTGTTTCTGTCTTTCTGAAGGGATCTCCCCTTTTAATCCCATTATTTCAACACCTGTTGGACAATGCATGAGTGATAATGAGCTCATTGATTAAATGCAATTAATGAATAGATTGCCACCTCTTGTTGTGTGTCGTCTGTGTTTCTGTGTTTCCGGCATTTCACATTGGAACACCTCATTCACCTTCCTTGTCTTCTCTCCGCCCTCCCTTTTAGGTAAGTTAAAGAGCTGCACCTGAGCCAGCCACTGATTGATTGATTGATTGATTGATTGATTGATTGATTGATGCAGCACAACAGTCAAATAGTGGAGTGGAGTAGGGGAACAGCAAACAGCCAATAAAGCAGCCCGCCCGCTCGCCTGCCCGCCACAATGGACCTACCTGTGTACACTAGATGGATGTGATGGAATGTACTGTCGTCCCTACATTTCAAGAAGAAGTAAGAATTGCAGTTGCAACAAAGCCTTGCTTGCCTACAAAGAGAGCAGCAATTTGGATTTGTTACTATGTTACCTAGAAGAATAACAAACTGTGCAAGGATGGAGGTTGTAGGAGCAAGGAGAAGTTGTCTGTAAAGTTGGTGGATGCCTATTTTCCATTTTGCAGTCCCTTGTCTCCCTCTTGTGGCCTCCTGGAGGCAACTAGCTGTGCAAAAAAAAGACAGCCTGGCGGCCGGCTGTTGCAGTGTTGCCCTCTCAGGCAACACTGAGTGACTGACTGAGCCTCACCGTCTTATATAAAGTTCAGACGGAACTTTGCACGTGTCATAGTGGAGCCCTCAGGATTCCAGAGCCAGCTTTCTGACATCATAATGGGGCCTCAGAGATAAAAGCCTGGGCCCAGGCAGTGTTGGTCAGTGCTGCTCAGCAGGCAGCACTGGACTGGACTGGATTACAGCTGATACAAGGTGTGAAGGAACAAGGGGTGGCTGTGGGCATGCACTTGCTGCCGCTGCCAGTGTTTATCTGCATGGCAGCAGGGCATTTGGGCGTTGCCAGGAAGGCGTTTTTATGTAGATTCCTCCTCTTTCAGCACTGCATTGTGGTGCAAGCAAAAGAAGCAAATCCTGTCTGGCTTCCTCTCCGGCCTTTATTCACCTCCCGTGTAGCTGTGAGTGTGTGAGCCTGCAGGGCCCCATGGAATTGCCTAGAAGTAGGCTGAATCGCTGCAAGGGCTGAACAGCAGTATCGGGCAGGCTCGGGCAACGCGCGGCCCGTTCGGGTTATCGCTTCTCGGCCTTTTGGCTAAGATCAAGTGTAGTATCTGTTCTTATCAGTTTAATATCTGATACGTCCCCTATCTGGGGACCATATATTAAATGGATTTTTAGAACAGGGAGATGGAAATAGAGCTTGCTCTGTCCACTCCACGCATTGACCTGGTATTGCAGTATTTCCAGGACCGGTGCACCCTTTCCTTATGTGTTGACTAAAAGCAGATTCCAAAAGTGTTTTTTGTCTTTGCTATTGTTTCTGTCTTTCTGAAGGGATCTCCCCTTTTAATCCCATTATTTCAACACCTGTTGGACAATGCATGAGTGATAATGAGCTCATTGATTAAATGCAATTAATGAATAGATTGCCACCTCTTGTTGTGTGTCGTCTGTGTTTCTGTGTTTCCGGCATTTCACATTGGAACACCTCATTCACCTTCCTTGTCTTCTCTCCGCCCTCCCTTTTAGGTAAGTTAAAGAGCTGCACCTGAGCCAGCCACTGATTGATTGATTGATTGATTGATTGATTGATTGATTGATTGATTGATTGATTGATGCAGCACAACAGTCAAATAGTGGAGTGGAGTAGGGGAACAGCAAACAGCCAATAAAGCAGCCTGCCCGCTCGCCTGCCCGCCACAATGGACCTACCTGTGTACACTAGATGGATGTGATGGAATGTACTGTCGTCCCTACATTTCAAGAAGAAGTAAGAATTGCAGTTGCAACAAAGCCTTGCTTGCCTACAAAGAGAGCAGCAATTTGGATTTGTTACTATGTTACCTAGAAGAATAACAAACTGTGCAAGGATGGAGGTTGTAGGAGCAAGGAGAAGTTGTCTGTAAAGTTGGTGGATGCCTATTTTCCATTTTGCAGTCCCTTGTCTCCCTCTTGTGGCCTCCTGGAGGCAACTAGCTGTGCAAAAAAAAGACAGCCTGGCGGCCGGCTGTTGCAGTGTTGCCCTCTCAGGCAACACTGAGTGACTGACTGAGCCTCACCGTCTTATATAAAGTTCAGACGGAACTTTGCACGTGTCATAGTGGAGCCCTCAGGATTCCAGAGCCAGCTTTCTGACATCATAATGGGGCCTCAGAGATAAAAGCCTGGGCCCAGGCAGTGTTGGTCAGTGCTGCTCAGCAGGCAGCACTGGACTGGACTGGATTACAGCTGATACAAGGTGTGAAGGAACAAGGGGTGGCTGTGGGCATGCACTTGCTGCCGCTGCCAGTGTTTATCTGCATGGCAGCAGGGCATTTGGGCGTTGCCAGGAAGGCGTTTTTATGTAGATTCCTCCTCTTTCAGCACTGCATTGTGGTGCAAGCAAAAGAAGCAAATCCTGTCTGGCTTCCTCTCCGGCCTTTATTCACCTCCCGTGTAGCTGTGAGTGTGTGAGCCTGCAGGGCCCCATGGAATTGCCTAGAAGTAGGCTGAATCGCTGCAAGGGCTGAACAGCAGTATCGGGCAGGCTCGGGCAACGCGCGGCCCGTTCGGGTTATCGCTTCTCGGCCTTTTGGCTAAGATCAAGTGTAGTATCTGTTCTTATCAGTTTAATATCTGATACGTCCCCTATCTGGGGACCATATATTAAATGGATTTTTAGAACAGGGAGATGGAAATAGAGCTTGCTCTGTCCACTCCACGCATTGACCTGGTATTGCAGTATTTCCAGGACCGGTGCACCCTTTCCTTATGTGTTGACTAAAAGCAGATTCCAAAAGTGTTTTTTGTCTTTGCTATTGTTTCTGTCTTTCTGAAGGGATCTCCCCTTTTAATCCCATTATTTCAACACCTGTTGGACAATGCATGAGTGATAATGAGCTCATTGATTAAATGCAATTAATGAATAGATTGCCACCTCTTGTTGTGTGTCGTCTGTGTTTCTGTGTTTCCGGCATTTCACATTGGAACACCTCATTCACCTTCCTTGTCTTCTCTCCGCCCTCCCTTTTAGGTAAGTTAAAGAGCTGCACCTGAGCCAGCCACTGATTGATTGATTGATTGATTGATTGATTGATTGATTGATTGATTGATTGATTGATGCAGCACAACAGTCAAATAGTGGAGTGGAGTAGGGGAACAGCAAACAGCCAATAAAGCAGCCCGCCCGCTCGCCTGCCCGCCACAATGGACCTACCTGTGTACACTAGATGGATGTGATGGAATGTACTGTCGTCCCTACATTTCAAGAAGAAGTAAGAATTGCAGTTGCAACAAAGCCTTGCTTGCCTACAAAGAGAGCAGCAATTTGGATTTGTTACTATGTTACCTAGAAGAATAACAAACTGTGCAAGGATGGAGGTTGTAGGAGCAAGGAGAAGTTGTCTGTAAAGTTGGTGGATGCCTATTTTCCATTTTGCAGTCCCTTGTCTCCCTCTTGTGGCCTCCTGGAGGCAACTAGCTGTGCAAAAAAAAGACAGCCTGGCGGCCGGCTGTTGCAGTGTTGCCCTCTCAGGCAACACTGAGTGACTGACTGAGCCTCACCGTCTTATATAAAGTTCAGACGGAACTTTGCATGTGTCATAGTGGAGCCCTCAGGATTCCAGAGCCAGCTTTCTGACATCATAATGGGGCCTCAGAGATAAAAGCCTGGGCCCAGGCAGTGTTGGTCAGTGCTGCTCAGCAGGCAGCACTGGACTGGACTGGATTACAGCTGATACAAGGTGTGAAGGAACAAGGGGTGGCTGTGGGCATGCACTTGCTGCCGCTGCCAGTGTTTATCTGCATGGCAGCAGGGCATTTGGGCGTTGCCAGGAAGGCGTTTTTATGTAGATTCCTCCTCTTTCAGCACTGCATTGTGGTGCAAGCAAAAGAAGCAAATCCTGTCTGGCTTCCTCTCCGGCCTTTATTCACCTCCCGTGTAGCTGTGAGTGTGTGAGCCTGCAGGGCCCCATGGAATTGCCTAGAAGTAGGCTGAATCGCTGCAAGGGCTGAACAGCAGTATCGGGCAGGCTCGGGCAACGCGCGGCCCGTTCGGGTTATCGCTTCTCGGCCTTTTGGCTAAGATCAAGTGTAGTATCTGTTCTTATCAGTTTAATATCTGATACGTCCCCTATCTGGGGACCATATATTAAATGGATTTTTAGAACAGGGAGATGGAAATAGAGCTTGCTCTGTCCACTCCACGCATTGACCTGGTATTGCAGTATTTCCAGGACCGGTGCACCCTTTCCTTATGTGTTGACTAAAAGCAGATTCCAAAAGTGTTTTTTGTCTTTGCTATTGTTTCTGTCTTTCTGAAGGGATCTCCCCTTTTAATCCCATTATTTCAACACCTGTTGGACAATGCATGAGTGATAATGAGCTCATTGATTAAATGCAATTAATGAATAGATTGCCACCTCTTGTTGTGTGTCGTCTGTGTTTCTGTGTTTCCGGCATTTCACATTGGAACACCTCATTCACCTTCCTTGTCTTCTCTCCGCCCTCCCTTTTAGGTAAGTTAAAGAGCTGCACCTGAGCCAGCCACTGATTGATTGATTGATTGATTGATTGATTGATTGATTGATTGATTGCAGCACAACAGTCAAATAGTGGAGTGGAGTAGGGGAACAGCAAACAGCCAATAAAGCAGCCCGCCCGCTCGCCTGCCCGCCACAATGGACCTACCTGTGTACACTAGATGGATGTGATGGAATGTACTGTCGTCCCTACATTTCAAGAAGAAGTAAGAATTGCAGTTGCAACAAAGCCTTGCTTGCCTACAAAGAGAGCAGCAATTTGGATTTGTTACTATGTTACCTAGAAGAATAACAAACTGTGCAAGGATGGAGGTTGTAGGAGCAAGGAGAAGTTGTCTGTAAAGTTGGTGGATGCCTATTTTCCATTTTGCAGTCCCTTGTCTCCCTCTTGTGGCCTCCTGGAGGCAACTAGCTGTGCAAAAAAAAGACAGCCTGGCGGCCGGCTGTTGCAGTGTTGCCCTCTCAGGCAACACTGAGTGACTGACTGAGCCTCACCGTCTTATATAAAGTTCAGACGGAACTTTGCACGTGTCATAGTGGAGCCCTCAGGATTCCAGAGCCAGCTTTCTGACATCATAATGGGGCCTCAGAGATAAAAGCCTGGGCCCAGGCAGTGTTGGTCAGTGCTGCTCAGCAGGCAGCACTGGACTGGACTGGATTACAGCTGATACAAGGTGTGAAGGAACAAGGGGTGGCTGTGGGCATGCACTTGCTGCCGCTGCCAGTGTTTATCTGCATGGCAGCAGGGCATTTGGGCGTTGCCAGGAAGGCGTTTTTATGTAGATTCCTCCTCTTTCAGCACTGCATTGTGGTGCAAGCAAAAGAAGCAAATCCTGTCTGGCTTCCTCTCCGGCCTTTATTCACCTCCCGTGTAGCTGTGAGTGTGTGAGCCTGCAGGGCCCCATGGAATTGCCTAGAAGTAGGCTGAATCGCTGCAAGGGCTGAACAGCAGTATCGGGCAGGCTCGGGCAACGCGCGGCCCGTTCGGGTTATCGCTTCTCGGCCTTTTGGCTAAGATCAAGTGTAGTATCTGTTCTTATCAGTTTAATATCTGATACGTCCCCTATCTGGGGACCATATATTAAATGGATTTTTAGAACAGGGAGATGGAAATAGAGCTTGCTCTGTCCACTCCACGCATTGACCTGGTATTGCAGTATTTCCAGGACCGGTGCACCCTTTCCTTATGTGTTGACTAAAAGCAGATTCCAAAAGTGTTTTTTGTCTTTGCTATTGTTTCTGTCTTTCTGAAGGGATCTCCCCTTTTAATCCCATTATTTCAACACCTGTTGGACAATGCATGAGTGATAATGAGCTCATTGATTAAATGCAATTAATGAATAGATTGCCACCTCTTGTTGTGTGTCGTCTGTGTTTCTGTGTTTCCGGCATTTCACATTGGAACACCTCATTCACCTTCCTTGTCTTCTCTCCGCCCTCCCTTTTAGGTAAGTTAAAGAGCTGCACCTGAGCCAGCCACTGATTGATTGATTGATTGATTGATTGATTGATTGATTGATTGATTGATTGATTGATTGATTGATGCAGCACAACAGTCAAATAGTGGAGTGGAGTAGGGGAACAGCAAACAGCCAATAAAGCAGCCCGCCCGCTCGCCTGCCCGCCACAATGGACCTACCTGTGTACACTAGATGGATGTGATGGAATGTACTGTCGTCCCTACATTTCAAGAAGAAGTAAGAATTGCAGTTGCAACAAAGCCTTGCTTGCCTACAAAGAGAGCAGCAATTTGGATTTGTTACTATGTTACCTAGAAGAATAACAAACTGTGCAAGGATGGAGGTTGTAGGAGCAAGGAGAAGTTGTCTGTAAAGTTGGTGGATACCTATTTTCCATTTTGCAATCCCTTGTCTCCCTCTTGTGGCCTCCTGGAGGCAACTAGCTGTGCAAAAAAAAGACAGCCTGGCGGCCGGCTGTTGCAGTGTTGCCCTCTCAGGCAACACTGAGTGACTGACTGAGCCTCACCGTCTTATATAAAGTTCAGACGGAACTTTGCACGTGTCATAGTGGAGCCCTCAGGATTCCAGAGCCAGCTTTCTGACATCATAATGGGGCCTCAGAGATAAAAGCCTGGGCCCAGGCAGTGTTGGTCAGTGCTGCTCAGCAGGCAGCACTGGACTGGACTGGATTACAGCTGATACAAGGTGTGAAGGAACAAGGGGTGGCTGTGGGCATGCACTTGCTGCCGCTGCCAGTGTTTATCTGCATGGCAGCAGGGCATTTGGGCGTTGCCAGGAAGGCGTTTTTATGTAGATTCCTCCTCTTTCAGCACTGCATTGTGGTGCAAGCAAAAGAAGCAAATCCTGTCTGGCTTCCTCTCCGGCCTTTATTCACCTCCCGTGTAGCTGTGAGTGTGTGAGCCTGCAGGGCCCCATGGAATTGCCTAGAAGTAGGCTGAATCGCTGCAAGGGCTGAACAGCAGTATCGGGCAGGCTCGGGCAACGCGCGGCCCGTTCGGGTTATCGCTTCTCGGCCTTTTGGCTAAGATCAAGTGTAGTATCTGTTCTTATCAGTTTAATATCTGATACGTCCCCTATCTGGGGACCATATATTAAATGGATTTTTAGAACAGGGAGATGGAAATAGAGCTTGCTCTGTCCACTCCACGCATTGACCTGGTATTGCAGTATTTCCAGGACCGGTGCACCCTTTCCTTATGTGTTGACTAAAAGCAGATTCCAAAAGTGTTTTTTGTCTTTGCTATTGTTTCTGTCTTTCTGAAGGGATCTCCCCTTTTAATCCCATTATTTCAACACCTGTTGGACAATGCATGAGTGATAATGAGCTCATTGATTAAATGCAATTAATGAATAGATTGCCACCTCTTGTTGTGTGTCGTCTGTGTTTCTGTGTTTCCGGCATTTCACATTGGAACACCTCATTCACCTTCCTTGTCTTCTCTCCGCCCTCCCTTTTAGGTAAGTTAAAGAGCTGCACCTGAGCCAGCCACTGATTGATTGATTGATTGATTGATTGATTGATTGATTGATTGATTGATTGATTGATTGATGCAGCACAACAGTCAAATAGTGGAGTGGAGTAGGGGAACAGCAAACAGCCAATAAAGCAGCCCGCCCGCTCGCCTGCCCGCCACAATGGACCTACCTGTGTACACTAGATGGATGTGATGGAATGTACTGTCGTCCCTACATTTCAAGAAGAAGTAAGAATTGCAGTTGCAACAAAGCCTTGCTTGCCTACAAAGAGAGCAGCAATTTGGATTTGCTACTATGTTACCTAGAAGAATAACAAACTTTGCAAGGATGGAGGTTGTAGGAGCAAGGAGAAGTTGTCTGTAAAGTTGGTGGATGCCTATTTTCCATTTTGCAGTCCCTTGTCTCCCTCTTGTGGCCTCCTGGAGGCAACTAGCTGTGCAAAAAAAAGACAGCCTGGCGGCCGGCTGTTGCAGTGTTGCCCTCTCAGGCAACACTGAGTGACTGACTGAGCCTCACCGTCTTATATAAAGTTCAGACGGAACTTTGCACGTGTCATAGTGGAGCCCTCAGGATTCCAGAGCCAGCTTTCTGACATCATAATGGGGCCTCAGAGATAAAAGCCTGGGCCCAGGCAGTGTTGGTCAGTGCTGCTCAGCAGGCAGCACTGGACTGGACTGGATTACAGCTGATACAAGGTGTGAAGGAACAAGGGGTGGCTGTGGGCATGCACTTGCTGCCGCTGCCAGTGTTTATCTGCATGGCAGCAGGGCATTTGGGCGTTGCCAGGAAGGCGTTTTTATGTAGATTCCTCCTCTTTCAGCACTGCATTGTGGTGCAAGCAAAAGAAGCAAATCCTGTCTGGCTTCCTCTCCGGCCTTTATTCACCTCCCGTGTAGCTGTGAGTGTGTGAGCCTGCAGGGCCCCATGGAATTGCCTAGAAGTAGGCTGAATCGCTGCAAGGGCTGAACAGCAGTATCGGGCAGGCTCGGGCAACGCGCGGCCCGTTCGGGTTATCGCTTCTCGGCCTTTTGGCTAAGATCAAGTGTAGTATCTGTTCTTATCAGTTTAATATCTGATACGTCCCCTATCTGGGGACCATATATTAAATGGATTTTTAGAACAGGGAGATGGAAATAGAGCTTGCTCTGTCCACTCCACGCATTGACCTGGTATTGCAGTATTTCCAGGACCGGTGCACCCTTTCCTTATGTGTTGACTAAAAGCAGATTCCAAAAGTGTTTTTTGTCTTTGCTATTGTTTCTGTCTTTCTGAAGGGATCTCCCCTTTTAATCCCATTATTTCAACACCTGTTGGACAATGCATGAGTGATAATGAGCTCATTGATTAAATGCAATTAATGAATAGATTGCCACCTCTTGTTGTGTGTCGTCTGTGTTTCTGTGTTTCCGGCATTTCACATTGGAACACCTCATTCACCTTCCTTGTCTTCTCTCCGCCCTCCCTTTTAGGTAAGTTAAAGAGCTGCACCTGAGCCAGCCACTGATTGATTGATTGATTGATTGATTGATGCAGCACAACAGTCAAATAGTGGAGTGGAGTAGGGGAACAGCAAACAGCCAATAAAGCAGCCCGCCCGCTCGCCTGCCCGCCACAATGGACCTACCTGTGTACACTAGATGGATGTGATGGAATGTACTGTCGTCCCTACATTTCAAGAAGAAGTAAGAATTGCAGTTGCAACAAAGCCTTGCTTGCCTACAAAGAGAGCAGCAATTTGGATTTGTTACTATGTTACCTAGAAGAATAACAAACTGTGCAAGGATGGAGGTTGTAGGAGCAAGGAGAAGTTGTCTGTAAAGTTGGTGGATGCCTATTTTCCATTTTGCAGTCCCTTGTCTCCCTCTTGTGGCCTCCTGGAGGCAACTAGCTGTGCAAAAAAAAGACAGCCTGGCGGCCGGCTGTTGCAGTGTTGCCCTCTCAGGCAACACTGAGTGACTGACTGAGCCTCACCGTCTTATATAAAGTTCAGACGGAACTTTGCACGTGTCATAGTGGAGCCCTCAGGATTCCAGAGCCAGCTTTCTGACATCATAATGGGGCCTCAGAGATAAAAGCCTGGGCCCAGGCAGTGTTGGTCAGTGCTGCTCAGCAGGCAGCACTGGACTGGACTGGATTACAGCTGATACAAGGTGTGAAGGAACAAGGGGTGGCTGTGGGCATGCACTTGCTGCCGCTGCCAGTGTTTATCTGCATGGCAGCAGGGCATTTGGGCGTTGCCAGGAAGGCGTTTTTATGTAGATTCCTCCTCTTTCAGCACTGCATTGTGGTGCAAGCAAAAGAAGCAAATCCTGTCTGGCTTCCTCTCCGGCCTTTATTCACCTCCCGTGTAGCTGTGAGTGTGTGAGCCTGCAGGGCCCCATGGAATTGCCTAGAAGTAGGCTGAATCGCTGCAAGGGCTGAACAGCAGTATCGGGCAGGCTCGGGCAACGCGCGGCCCGTTCGGGTTATCGCTTCTCGGCCTTTTGGCTAAGATCAAGTGTAGTATCTGTTCTTATCAGTTTAATATCTGATACGTCCCCTATCTGGGGACCATATATTAAATGGATTTTTAGAACAGGGAGATGGAAATAGAGCTTGCTCTGTCCACTCCACGCATTGACCTGGTATTGCAGTATTTCCAGGACCGGTGCACCCTTTCCTTATGTGTTGACTAAAAGCAGATTCCAAAAGTGTTTTTTGTCTTTGCTATTGTTTCTGTCTTTCTGAAGGGATCTCCCCTTTTAATCCCATTATTTCAACACCTGTTGGACAATGCATGAGTGATAATGAGCTCATTGATTAAATGCAATTAATGAATAGATTGCCACCTCTTGTTGTGTGTCGTCTGTGTTTCTGTGTTTCCGGCATTTCACATTGGAACACCTCATTCACCTTCCTTGTCTTCTCTCCGCCCTCCCTTTTAGGTAAGTTAAAGAGCTGCACCTGAGCCAGCCACTGATTGATTGATTGATTGATTGATTGATTGATTGATTGATTGATGCAGCACAACAGTCAAATAGTGGAGTGGAGTAGGGGAACAGCAAACAGCCAATAAAGCAGCCCGCCCGCTCGCCTGCCCGCCACAATGGACCTACCTGTGTACACTAGATGGATGTGATGGAATGTACTGTCGTCCCTACATTTCAAGAAGAAGTAAGAATTGCAGTTGCAACAAAGCCTTGCTTGCCTACAAAGAGAGCAGCAATTTGGATTTGTTACTATGTTACCTAGAAGAATAACAAACTGTGCAAGGATGGAGGTTGTAGGAGCAAGGAGAAGTTGTCTGTAAAGTTGGTGGATGCCTATTTTCCATTTTGCAGTCCCTTGTCTCCCTCTTGTGGCCTCCTGGAGGCAACTAGCTGTGCAAAAAAAAGACAGCCTGGCGGCCGGCTGTTGCAGTGTTGCCCTCTCAGGCAACACTGAGTGACTGACTGAGCCTCACCGTCTTATATAAAGTTCAGACGGAACTTTGCACGTGTCATAGTGGAGCCCTCAGGATTCCAGAGCCAGCTTTCTGACATCATAATGGGGCCTCAGAGATAAAAGCCTGGGCCCAGGCAGTGTTGGTCAGTGCTGCTCAGCAGGCAGCACTGGACTGGACTGGATTACAGCTGATACAAGGTGTGAAGGAACAAGGGGTGGCTGTGGGCATGCACTTGCTGCCGCTGCCAGTGTTTATCTGCATGGCAGCAGGGCATTTGGGCGTTGCCAGGAAGGCGTTTTTATGTAGATTCCTCCTCTTTCAGCACTGCATTGTGGTGCAAGCAAAAGAAGCAAATCCTGTCTGGCTTCCTCTCCGGCCTTTATTCACCTCCCGTGTAGCTGTGAGTGTGTGAGCCTGCAGGGCCCCATGGAATTGCCTAGAAGTAGGCTGAATCGCTGCAAGGGCTGAACAGCAGTATCGGGCAGGCTCGGGCAACGCGCGGCCCGTTCGGGTTATCGCTTCTCGGCCTTTTGGCTAAGATCAAGTGTAGTATCTGTTCTTATCAGTTTAATATCTGATACGTCCCCTATCTGGGGACCATATATTAAATGGATTTTTAGAACAGGGAGATGGAAATAGAGCTTGCTCTGTCCACTCCACGCATTGACCTGGTATTGCAGTATTTCCAGGACCGGTGCACCCTTTCCTTATGTGTTGACTAAAAGCAGATTCCAAAAGTGTTTTTTGTCTTTGCTATTGTTTCTGTCTTTCTGAAGGGATCTCCCCTTTTAATCCCATTATTTCAACACCTGTTGGACAATGCATGAGTGATAATGAGCTCATTGATTAAATGCAATTAATGAATAGATTGCCACCTCTTGTTGTGTGTCGTCTGTGTTTCTGTGTTTCCGGCATTTCACATTGGAACACCTCATTCACCTTCCTTGTCTTCTCTCCGCCCTCCCTTTTAGGTAAGTTAAAGAGCTGCACCTGAGCCAGCCACTGATTGATTGATTGATTGATTGATTGATTGATTGATTGATTGATTGATTGATTGATGCAGCACAACAGTCAAATAGTGGAGTGGAGTAGGGGAACAGCAAACAGCCAATAAAGCAGCCCGCCCGCTCGCCTGCCCGCCACAATGGACCTACCTGTGTACACTAGATGGATGTGATGGAATGTACTGTCGTCCCTACATTTCAAGAAGAAGTAAGAATTGCAGTTGCAACAAAGCCTTGCTTGCCTACAAAGAGAGCAGCAATTTGGATTTGTTACTATGTTACCTAGAAGAATAACAAACTGTGCAAGGATGGAGGTTGTAGGAGCAAGGAGAAGTTGTCTGTAAAGTTGGTGGATGCCTATTTTCCATTTTGCAGTCCCTTGTCTCCCTCTTGTGGCCTCCTGGAGGCAACTAGCTGTGCAAAAAAAAGACAGCCTGGCGGCCGGCTGTTGCAGTGTTGCCCTCTCAGGCAACACTGAGTGACTGACTGAGCCTCACCGTCTTATATAAAGTTCAGACGGAACTTTGCACGTGTCATAGTGGAGCCCTCAGGATTCCAGAGCCAGCTTTCTGACATCATAATGGGGCCTCAGAGATAAAAGCCTGGGCCCAGGCAGTGTTGGTCAGTGCTGCTCAGCAGGCAGCACTGGACTGGACTGGATTACAGCTGATACAAGGTGTGAAGGAACAAGGGGTGGCTGTGGGCATGCACTTGCTGCCGCTGCCAGTGTTTATCTGCATGGCAGCAGGGCATTTGGGCGTTGCCAGGAAGGCGTTTTTATGTAGATTCCTCCTCTTTCAGCACTGCATTGTGGTGCAAGCAAAAGAAGCAAATCCTGTCTGGCTTCCTCTCCGGCCTTTATTCACCTCCCGTGTAGCTGTGAGTGTGTGAGCCTGCAGGGCCCCATGGAATTGCCTAGAAGTAGGCTGAATCGCTGCAAGGGCTGAACAGCAGTATCGGGCAGGCTCGGGCAACGCGCGGCCCGTTCGGGTTATCGCTTCTCGGCCTTTTGGCTAAGATCAAGTGTAGTATCTGTTCTTATCAGTTTAATATCTGATACGTCCCCTATCTGGGGACCATATATTAAATGGATTTTTAGAACAGGGAGATGGAAATAGAGCTTGCTCTGTCCACTCCACGCATTGACCTGGTATTGCAGTATTTCCAGGACCGGTGCACCCTTTCCTTATGTGTTGACTAAAAGCAGATTCCAAAAGTGTTTTTTGTCTTTGCTATTGTTTCTGTCTTTCTGAAGGGATCTCCCCTTTTAATCCCATTATTTCAACACCTGTTGGACAATGCATGAGTGATAATGAGCTCATTGATTAAATGCAATTAATGAATAGATTGCCACCTCTTGTTGTGTGTCGTCTGTGTTTCTGTGTTTCCGGCATTTCACATTGGAACACCTCATTCACCTTCCTTGTCTTCTCTCCGCCCTCCCTTTTAGGTAAGTTAAAGAGCTGCACCTGAGCCAGCCACTGATTGATTGATTGATTGATTGATTGATTGATTGATTGATTGATTGATTGATTGATTGATGCAGCACAACAGTCAAATAGTGGAGTGGAGTAGGGGAACAGCAAACAGCCAATAAAGCAGCCCGCCCGCTCGCCTGCCCGCCACAATGGACCTACCTGTGTACACTAGATGGATGTGATGGAATGTACTGTCGTCCCTACATTTCAAGAAGAAGTAAGAATTGCAGTTGCAACAAAGCCTTGCTTGCCTACAAAGAGAGCAGCAATTTGGATTTGTTACTATGTTACCTAGAAGAATAACAAACTGTGCAAGGATGGAGGTTGTAGGAGCAAGGAGAAGTTGTCTGTAAAGTTGGTGGATGCCTATTTTCCATTTTGCAGTCCCTTGTCTCCCTCTTGTGGCCTCCTGGAGGCAACTAGCTGTGCAAAAAAAAGACAGCCTGGCGGCCGGCTGTTGCAGTGTTGCCCTCTCAGGCAACACTGAGTGACTGACTGAGCCTCACCGTCTTATATAAAGTTCAGACGGAACTTTGCACGTGTCATAGTGGAGCCCTCAGGATTCCAGAGCCAGCTTTCTGACATCATAATGGGGCCTCAGAGATAAAAGCCTGGGCCCAGGCAGTGTTGGTCAGTGCTGCTCAGCAGGCAGCACTGGACTGGACTGGATTACAGCTGATACAAGGTGTGAAGGAACAAGGGGTGGCTGTGGGCATGCACTTGCTGCCGCTGCCAGTGTTTATCTGCATGGCAGCAGGGCATTTGGGCGTTGCCAGGAAGGCGTTTTTATGTAGATTCCTCCTCTTTCAGCACTGCATTGTGGTGCAAGCAAAAGAAGCAAATCCTGTCTGGCTTCCTCTCCGGCCTTTATTCACCTCCCGTGTAGCTGTGAGTGTGTGAGCCTGCAGGGCCCCATGGAATTGCCTAGAAGTAGGCTGAATCGCTGCAAGGGCTGAACAGCAGTATCGGGCAGGCTCGGGCAACGCGCGGCCCGTTCGGGTTATCGCTTCTCGGCCTTTTGGCTAAGATCAAGTGTAGTATCTGTTCTTATCAGTTTAATATCTGATACGTCCCCTATCTGGGGACCATATATTAAATGGATTTTTAGAACAGGGAGATGGAAATAGAGCTTGCTCTGTCCACTCCACGCATTGACCTGGTATTGCAGTATTTCCAGGACCGGTGCACCCTTTCCTTATGTGTTGACTAAAAGCAGATTCCAAAAGTGTTTTTTGTCTTTGCTATTGTTTCTGTCTTTCTGAAGGGATCTCCCCTTTTAATCCCATTATTTCAACACCTGTTGGACAATGCATGAGTGATAATGAGCTCATTGATTAAATGCAATTAATGAATAGATTGCCACCTCTTGTTGTGTGTCGTCTGTGTTTCTGTGTTTCCGGCATTTCACATTGGAACACCTCATTCACCTTCCTTGTCTTCTCTCCGCCCTCCCTTTTAGGTAAGTTAAAGAGCTGCACCTGAGCCAGCCACTGATTGATTGATTGATTGATTGATTGATTGATTGATTGATTGATTGATTGATGCAGCACAACAGTCAAATAGTGGAGTGGAGTAGGGGAACAGCAAACAGCCAATAAAGCAGCCCGCCCGCTCGCCTGCCCGCCACAATGGACCTACCTGTGTACACTAGATGGATGTGATGGAATGTACTGTCGTCCCTACATTTCAAGAAGAAGTAAGAATTGCAGTTGCAACAAAGCCTTGCTTGCCTACAAAGAGAGCAGCAATTTGGATTTGTTACTATGTTACCTAGAAGAATAACAAACTGTGCAAGGATGGAGGTTGTAGGAGCAAGGAGAAGTTGTCTGTAAAGTTGGTGGATACCTATTTTCCATTTTGCAATCCCTTGTCTCCCTCTTGTGGCCTCCTGGAGGCAACTAGCTGTGCAAAAAAAAGACAGCCTGGCGGCCGGCTGTTGCAGTGTTGCCCTCTCAGGCAACACTGAGTGACTGACTGAGCCTCACCGTCTTATATAAAGTTCAGACGGAACTTTGCACGTGTCATAGTGGAGCCCTCAGGATTCCAGAGCCAGCTTTCTGACATCATAATGGGGCCTCAGAGATAAAAGCCTGGGCCCAGGCAGTGTTGGTCAGTGCTGCTCAGCAGGCAGCACTGGACTGGACTGGATTACAGCTGATACAAGGTGTGAAGGAACAAGGGGTGGCTGTGGGCATGCACTTGCTGCCGCTGCCAGTGTTTATCTGCATGGCAGCAGGGCATTTGGGCGTTGCCAGGAAGGCGTTTTTATGTAGATTCCTCCTCTTTCAGCACTGCATTGTGGTGCAAGCAAAAGAAGCAAATCCTGTCTGGCTTCCTCTCCGGCCTTTATTCACCTCCCGTGTAGCTGTGAGTGTGTGAGCCTGCAGGGCCCCATGGAATTGCCTAGAAGTAGGCTGAATCGCTGCAAGGGCTGAACAGCAGTATCGGGCAGGCTCGGGCAACGCGCGGCCCGTTCGGGTTATCGCTTCTCGGCCTTTTGGCTAAGATCAAGTGTAGTATCTGTTCTTATCAGTTTAATATCTGATACGTCCCCTATCTGGGGACCATATATTAAATGGATTTTTAGAACAGGGAGATGGAAATAGAGCTTGCTCTGTCCACTCCACGCATTGACCTGGTATTGCAGTATTTCCAGGACCGGTGCACCCTTTCCTTATGTGTTGACTAAAAGCAGATTCCAAAAGTGTTTTTTGTCTTTGCTATTGTTTCTGTCTTTCTGAAGGGATCTCCCCTTTTAATCCCATTATTTCAACACCTGTTGGACAATGCATGAGTGATAATGAGCTCATTGATTAAATGCAATTAATGAATAGATTGCCACCTCTTGTTGTGTGTCGTCTGTGTTTCTGTGTTTCCGGCATTTCACATTGGAACACCTCATTCACCTTCCTTGTCTTCTCTCCGCCCTCCCTTTTAGGTAAGTTAAAGAGCTGCACCTGAGCCAGCCACTGATTGATTGATTGATTGATTGATTGATTGATTGATTGATTGATTGATGCAGCACAACAGTCAAATAGTGGAGTGGAGTAGGGGAACAGCAAACAGCCAATAAAGCAGCCCGCCCGCTCGCCTGCCCGCCACAATGGACCTACCTGTGTACACTAGATGGATGTGATGGAATGTACTGTCGTCCCTACATTTCAAGAAGAAGTAAGAATTGCAGTTGCAACAAAGCCTTGCTTGCCTACAAAGAGAGCAGCAATTTGGATTTGTTACTATGTTACCTAGAAGAATAACAAACTGTGCAAGGATGGAGGTTGTAGGAGCAAGGAGAAGTTGTCTGTAAAGTTGGTGGATGCCTATTTTCCATTTTGCAGTCCCTTGTCTCCCTCTTGTGGCCTCCTGGAGGCAACTAGCTGTGCAAAAAAAAGACAGCCTGGCGGCCGGCTGTTGCAGTGTTGCCCTCTCAGGCAACACTGAGTGACTGACTGAGCCTCACCGTCTTATATAAAGTTCAGACGGAACTTTGCACGTGTCATAGTGGAGCCCTCAGGATTCCAGAGCCAGCTTTCTGACATCATAATGGGGCCTCAGAGATAAAAGCCTGGGCCCAGGCAGTGTTGGTCAGTGCTGCTCAGCAGGCAGCACTGGACTGGACTGGATTACAGCTGATACAAGGTGTGAAGGAACAAGGGGTGGCTGTGGGCATGCACTTGCTGCCGCTGCCAGTGTTTATCTGCATGGCAGCAGGGCATTTGGGCGTTGCCAGGAAGGCGTTTTTATGTAGATTCCTCCTCTTTCAGCACTGCATTGTGGTGCAAGCAAAAGAAGCAAATCCTGTCTGGCTTCCTCTCCGGCCTTTATTCACCTCCCGTGTAGCTGTGAGTGTGTGAGCCTGCAGGGCCCCATGGAATTGCCTAGAAGTAGGCTGAATCGCTGCAAGGGCTGAACAGCAGTATCGGGCAGGCTCGGGCAACGCGCGGCCCGTTCGGGTTATCGCTTCTCGGCCTTTTGGCTAAGATCAAGTGTAGTATCTGTTCTTATCAGTTTAATATCTGATACGTCCCCTATCTGGGGACCATATATTAAATGGATTTTTAGAACAGGGAGATGGAAATAGAGCTTGCTCTGTCCACTCCACGCATTGACCTGGTATTGCAGTATTTCCAGGACCGGTGCACCCTTTCCTTATGTGTTGACTAAAAGCAGATTCCAAAAGTGTTTTTTGTCTTTGCTATTGTTTCTGTCTTTCTGAAGGGATCTCCCCTTTTAATCCCATTATTTCAACACCTGTTGGACAATGCATGAGTGATAATGAGCTCATTGATTAAATGCAATTAATGAATAGATTGCCACCTCTTGTTGTGTGTCGTCTGTGTTTCTGTGTTTCCGGCATTTCACATTGGAACACCTCATTCACCTTCCTTGTCTTCTCTCCGCCCTCCCTTTTAGGTAAGTTAAAGAGCTGCACCTGAGCCAGCCACTGATTGATTGATTGATTGATTGATTGATTGATTGATTGATTGATTGATTGATTGATTGATGCAGCACAACAGTCAAATAGTGGAGTGGAGTAGGGGAACAGCAAACAGCCAATAAAGCAGCCCGCCCGCTCGCCTGCCCGCCACAATGGACCTACCTGTGTACACTAGATGGATGTGATGGAATGTACTGTCGTCCCTACATTTCAAGAAGAAGTAAGAATTGCAGTTGCAACAAAGCCTTGCTTGCCTACAAAGAGAGCAGCAATTTGGATTTGCTACTATGTTACCTAGAAGAATAACAAACTTTGCAAGGATGGAGGTTGTAGGAGCAAGGAGAAGTTGTCTGTAAAGTTGGTGGATGCCTATTTTCCATTTTGCAGTCCCTTGTCTCCCTCTTGTGGCCTCCTGGAGGCAACTAGCTGTGCAAAAAAAAGACAGCCTGGCGGCCGGCCGTTGCAGTGTTGCCCTCTCAGGCAACACTGAGTGACTGACTGAGCCTCACCGTCTTATATAAAGTTCAGACGGAACTTTGCACGTGTCATAGTGGAGCCCTCAGGATTCCAGAGCCAGCTTTCTGACATCATAATGGGGCCTCAGAGATAAAAGCCTGGGCCCAGGCAGTGTTGGTCAGTGCTGCTCAGCAGGCAGCACTGGACTGGACTGGATTACAGCTGATACAAGGTGTGAAGGAACAAGGGGTGGCTGTGGGCATGCACTTGCTGCCGCTGCCAGTGTTTATCTGCATGGCAGCAGGGCATTTGGGCGTTGCCAGGAAGGCGTTTTTATGTAGATTCCTCCTCTTTCAGCACTGCATTGTGGTGCAAGCAAAAGAAGCAAATCCTGTCTGGCTTCCTCTCCGGCCTTTATTCACCTCCCGTGTAGCTGTGAGTGTGTGAGCCTGCAGGGCCCCATGGAATTGCCTAGAAGTAGGCTGAATCGCTGCAAGGGCTGAACAGCAGTATCGGGCAGGCTCGGGCAACGCGCGGCCCGTTCGGGTTATCGCTTCTCGGCCTTTTGGCTAAGATCAAGTGTAGTATCTGTTCTTATCAGTTTAATATCTGATACGTCCCCTATCTGGGGACCATATATTAAATGGATTTTTAGAACAGGGAGATGGAAATAGAGCTTGCTCTGTCCACTCCACGCATTGACCTGGTATTGCAGTATTTCCAGGACCGGTGCACCCTTTCCTTATGTGTTGACTAAAAGCAGATTCCAAAAGTGTTTTTTGTCTTTGCTATTGTTTCTGTCTTTCTGAAGGGATCTCCCCTTTTAATCCCATTATTTCAACACCTGTTGGACAATGCATGAGTGATAATGAGCTCATTGATTAAATGCAATTAATGAATAGATTGCCACCTCTTGTTGTGTGTCGTCTGTGTTTCTGTGTTTCCGGCATTTCGCATTGGAACACCTCATTCACCTTCCTTGTCTTCTCTCCGCCCTCCCTTTTAGGTAAGTTAAAGAGCTGCACCTGAGCCAGCCACTGATTGATTGATTGATTGATTGATTGATTGATTGATTGATTGATTGATTGATGCAGCACAACAGTCAAATAGTGGAGTGGAGTAGGGGAACAGCAAACAGCCAATAAAGCAGCCCGCCCGCTCGCCTGCCCGCCACAATGGACCTACCTGTGTACACTAGATGGATGTGATGGAATGTACTGTCGTCCCTACATTTCAAGAAGAAGTAAGAATTGCAGTTGCAACAAAGCCTTGCTTGCCTACAAAGAGAGCAGCAATTTGGATTTGTTACTATGTTACCTAGAAGAATAACAAACTGTGCAAGGATGGAGGTTGTAGGAGCAAGGAGAAGTTGTCTGTAAAGTTGGTGGATGCCTATTTTCCATTTTGCAGTCCCTTGTCTCCCTCTTGTGGCCTCCTGGAGGCAACTAGCTGTGCAAAAAAAAGACAGCCTGGCGGCCGGCTGTTGCAGTGTTGCCCTCTCAGGCAACACTGAGTGACTGACTGAGCCTCACCGTCTTATATAAAGTTCAGACGGAACTTTGCACGTGTCATAGTGGAGCCCTCAGGATTCCAGAGCCAGCTTTCTGACATCATAATGGGGCCTCAGAGATAAAAGCCTGGGCCCAGGCAGTGTTGGTCAGTGCTGCTCAGCAGGCAGCACTGGACTGGACTGGATTACAGCTGATACAAGGTGTGAAGGAACAAGGGGTGGCTGTGGGCATGCACTTGCTGCCGCTGCCAGTGTTTATCTGCATGGCAGCAGGGCATTTGGGCGTTGCCAGGAAGGCGTTTTTATGTAGATTCCTCCTCTTTCAGCACTGCATTGTGGTGCAAGCAAAAGAAGCAAATCCTGTCTGGCTTCCTCTCCGGCCTTTATTCACCTCCCGTGTAGCTGTGAGTGTGTGAGCCTGCAGGGCCCCATGGAATTGCCTAGAAGTAGGCTGAATCGCTGCAAGGGCTGAACAGCAGTATCGGGCAGGCTCGGGCAACGCGCGGCCCGTTCGGGTTATCGCTTCTCGGCCTTTTGGCTAAGATCAAGTGTAGTATCTGTTCTTATCAGTTTAATATCTGATACGTCCCCTATCTGGGGACCATATATTAAATGGATTTTTAGAACAGGGAGATGGAAATAGAGCTTGCTCTGTCCACTCCACGCATTGACCTGGTATTGCAGTATTTCCAGGACCGGTGCACCCTTTCCTTATGTGTTGACTAAAAGCAGATTCCAAAAGTGTTTTTTGTCTTTGCTATTGTTTCTGTCTTTCTGAAGGGATCTCCCCTTTTAATCCCATTATTTCAACACCTGTTGGACAATGCATGAGTGATAATGAGCTCATTGATTAAATGCAATTAATGAATAGATTGCCACCTCTTGTTGTGTGTCGTCTGTGTTTCTGTGTTTCCGGCATTTCACATTGGAACACCTCATTCACCTTCCTTGTCTTCTCTCCGCCCTCCCTTTTAGGTAAGTTAAAGAGCTGCACCTGAGCCAGCCACTGATTGATTGATTGATTGATTGATTGATTGATTGATTGATTGATTGATGCAGCACAACAGTCAAATAGTGGAGTGGAGTAGGGGAACAGCAAACAGCCAATAAAGCAGCCTGCCCGCTCGCCTGCCCGCCACAATGGACCTACCTGTGTACACTAGATGGATGTGATGGAATGTACTGTCGTCCCTACATTTCAAGAAGAAGTAAGAATTGCAGTTGCAACAAAGCCTTGCTTGCCTACAAAGAGAGCAGCAATTTGGATTTGTTACTATGTTACCTAGAAGAATAACAAACTGTGCAAGGATGGAGGTTGTAGGAGCAAGGAGAAGTTGTCTGTAAAGTTGGTGGATGCCTATTTTCCATTTTGCAGTCCCTTGTCTCCCTCTTGTGGCCTCCTGGAGGCAACTAGCTGTGCAAAAAAAAGACAGCCTGGCGGCCGGCTGTTGCAGTGTTGCCCTCTCAGGCAACACTGAGTGACTGACTGAGCCTCACCGTCTTATATAAAGTTCAGACGGAACTTTGCACGTGTCATAGTGGAGCCCTCAGGATTCCAGAGCCAGCTTTCTGACATCATAATGGGGCCTCAGAGATAAAAGCCTGGGCCCAGGCAGTGTTGGTCAGTGCTGCTCAGCAGGCAGCACTGGACTGGACTGGATTACAGCTGATACAAGGTGTGAAGGAACAAGGGGTGGCTGTGGGCATGCACTTGCTGCCGCTGCCAGTGTTTATCTGCATGGCAGCAGGGCATTTGGGCGTTGCCAGGAAGGCGTTTTTATGTAGATTCCTCCTCTTTCAGCACTGCATTGTGGTGCAAGCAAAAGAAGCAAATCCTGTCTGGCTTCCTCTCCGGCCTTTATTCACCTCCCGTGTAGCTGTGAGTGTGTGAGCCTGCAGGGCCCCATGGAATTGCCTAGAAGTAGGCTGAATCGCTGCAAGGGCTGAACAGCAGTATCGGGCAGGCTCGGGCAACGCGCGGCCCGTTCGGGTTATCGCTTCTCGGCCTTTTGGCTAAGATCAAGTGTAGTATCTGTTCTTATCAGTTTAATATCTGATACGTCCCCTATCTGGGGACCATATATTAAATGGATTTTTAGAACAGGGAGATGGAAATAGAGCTTGCTCTGTCCACTCCACGCATTGACCTGGTATTGCAGTATTTCCAGGACCGGTGCACCCTTTCCTTATGTGTTGACTAAAAGCAGATTCCAAAAGTGTTTTTTGTCTTTGCTATTGTTTCTGTCTTTCTGAAGGGATCTCCCCTTTTAATCCCATTATTTCAACACCTGTTGGACAATGCATGAGTGATAATGAGCTCATTGATTAAATGCAATTAATGAATAGATTGCCACCTCTTGTTGTGTGTCGTCTGTGTTTCTGTGTTTCCGGCATTTCACATTGGAACACCTCATTCACCTTCCTTGTCTTCTCTCCGCCCTCCCTTTTAGGTAAGTTAAAGAGCTGCACCTGAGCCAGCCACTGATTGATTGATTGATTGATTGATTGATTGATTGATTGATTGATTGATTGATGCAGCACAACAGTCAAATAGTGGAGTGGAGTAGGGGAACAGCAAACAGCCAATAAAGCAGCCCGCCCGCTCGCCTGCCCGCCACAATGGACCTACCTGTGTACACTAGATGGATGTGATGGAATGTACTGTCGTCCCTACATTTCAAGAAGAAGTAAGAATTGCAGTTGCAACAAAGCCTTGCTTGCCTACAAAGAGAGCAGCAATTTGGATTTGTTACTATGTTACCTAGAAGAATAACAAACTGTGCAAGGATGGAGGTTGTAGGAGCAAGGAGAAGTTGTCTGTAAAGTTGGTGGATGCCTATTTTCCATTTTGCAGTCCCTTGTCTCCCTCTTGTGGCCTCCTGGAGGCAACTAGCTGTGCAAAAAAAAGACAGCCTGGCGGCCGGCTGTTGCAGTGTTGCCCTCTCAGGCAACACTGAGTGACTGACTGAGCCTCACCGTCTTATATAAAGTTCAGACGGAACTTTGCACGTGTCATAGTGGAGCCCTCAGGATTCCAGAGCCAGCTTTCTGACATCATAATGGGGCCTCAGAGATAAAAGCCTGGGCCCAGGCAGTGTTGGTCAGTGCTGCTCAGCAGGCAGCACTGGACTGGACTGGATTACAGCTGATACAAGGTGTGAAGGAACAAGGGGTGGCTGTGGGCATGCACTTGCTGCCGCTGCCAGTGTTTATCTGCATGGCAGCAGGGCATTTGGGCGTTGCCAGGAAGGCGTTTTTATGTAGATTCCTCCTCTTTCAGCACTGCATTGTGGTGCAAGCAAAAGAAGCAAATCCTGTCTGGCTTCCTCTCCGGCCTTTATTCACCTCCCGTGTAGCTGTGAGTGTGTGAGCCTGCAGGGCCCCATGGAATTGCCTAGAAGTAGGCTGGGCTGAACAGCAGTATCGGGCAGGCTCGGGCAACGCGCGGCCCGTTCGGGTTATCGCTTCTCGGCCTTTTGGCTAAGATCAAGTGTAGTATCTGTTCTTATCAGTTTAATATCTGATACGTCCCCTATCTGGGGACCATATATTAAATGGATTTTTAGAACAGGGAGATGGAAATAGAGCTTGCTCTGTCCACTCCACGCATTGACCTGGTATTGCAGTATTTCCAGGACCGGTGCACCCTTTCCTTATGTGTTGACTAAAAGCAGATTCCAAAAGTGTTTTTTGTCTTTGCTATTGTTTCTGTCTTTCTGAAGGGATCTCCCCTTTTAATCCCATTATTTCAACACCTGTTGGACAATGCATGAGTGATAATGAGCTCATTGATTAAATGCAATTAATGAATAGATTGCCACCTCTTGTTGTGTGTCGTCTGTGTTTCTGTGTTTCCGGCATTTCACATTGGAACACCTCATTCACCTTCCTTGTCTTCTCTCCGCCCTCCCTTTTAGGTAAGTTAAAGAGCTGCACCTGAGCCAGCCACTGATTGATTGATTGATTGATTGATTGATTGATTGATTGATTGATTGATTGATGCAGCACAACAGTCAAATAGTGGAGTGGAGTAGGGGAACAGCAAACAGCCAATAAAGCAGCCCGCCCGCTCGCCTGCCCGCCACAATGGACCTACCTGTGTACACTAGATGGATGTGATGGAATGTACTGTCGTCCCTACATTTCAAGAAGAAGTAAGAATTGCAGTTGCAACAAAGCCTTGCTTGCCTACAAAGAGAGCAGCAATTTGGATTTGTTACTATGTTACCTAGAAGAATAACAAACTGTGCAAGGATGGAGGTTGTAGGAGCAAGGAGAAGTTGTCTGTAAAGTTGGTGGATGCCTATTTTCCATTTTGCAGTCCCTTGTCTCCCTCTTGTGGCCTCCTGGAGGCAACTAGCTGTGCAAAAAAAAGACAGCCTGGCGGCCGGCTGTTGCAGTGTTGCCCTCTCAGGCAACACTGAGTGACTGACTGAGCCTCACCGTCTTATATAAAGTTCAGACGGAACTTTGCACGTGTCATAGTGGAGCCCTCAGGATTCCAGAGCCAGCTTTCTGACATCATAATGGGGCCTCAGAGATAAAAGCCTGGGCCCAGGCAGTGTTGGTCAGTGCTGCTCAGCAGGCAGCACTGGACTGGACTGGATTACAGCTGATACAAGGTGTGAAGGAACAAGGGGTGGCTGTGGGCATGCACTTGCTGCCGCTGCCAGTGTTTATCTGCATGGCAGCAGGGCATTTGGGCGTTGCCAGGAAGGCGTTTTTATGTAGATTCCTCCTCTTTCAGCACTGCATTGTGGTGCAAGCAAAAGAAGCAAATCCTGTCTGGCTTCCTCTCCGGCCTTTATTCACCTCCCGTGTAGCTGTGAGTGTGTGAGCCTGCAGGGCCCCATGGAATTGCCTAGAAGTAGGCTGAATCGCTGCAAGGGCTGAACAGCAGTATCGGGCAGGCTCGGGCAACGCGCGGCCCGTTCGGGTTATCGCTTCTCGGCCTTTTGGCTAAGATCAAGTGTAGTATCTGTTCTTATCAGTTTAATATCTGATACGTCCCCTATCTGGGGACCATATATTAAATGGATTTTTAGAACAGGGAGATGGAAATAGAGCTTGCTCTGTCCACTCCACGCATTGACCTGGTATTGCAGTATTTCCAGGACCGGTGCACCCTTTCCTTATGTGTTGACTAAAAGCAGATTCCAAAAGTGTTTTTTGTCTTTGCTATTGTTTCTGTCTTTCTGAAGGGATCTCCCCTTTTAATCCCATTATTTCAACACCTGTTGGACAATGCATGAGTGATAATGAGCTCATTGATTAAATGCAATTAATGAATAGATTGCCACCTCTTGTTGTGTGTCGTCTGTGTTTCTGTGTTTCCGGCATTTCACATTGGAACACCTCATTCACCTTCCTTGTCTTCTCTCCGCCCTCCCTTTTAGGTAAGTTAAAGAGCTGCACCTGAGCCAGCCACTGATTGATTGATTGATTGATTGATTGATTGATTGATTGATTGATTGATTGATTGATGCAGCACAACAGTCAAATAGTGGAGTGGAGTAGGGGAACAGCAAACAGCCAATAAAGCAGCCCGCCCGCTCGCCTGCCCGCCACAATGGACCTACCTGTGTACACTAGATGGATGTGATGGAATGTACTGTCGTCCCTACATTTCAAGAAGAAGTAAGAATTGCAGTTGCAACAAAGCCTTGCTTGCCTACAAAGAGAGCAGCAATTTGGATTTGTTACTATGTTACCTAGAAGAATAACAAACTGTGCAAGGATGGAGGTTGTAGGAGCAAGGAGAAGTTGTCTGTAAAGTTGGTGGATGCCTATTTTCCATTTTGCAGTCCCTTGTCTCCCTCTTGTGGCCTCCTGGAGGCAACTAGCTGTGCAAAAAAAAGACAGCCTGGCGGCCGGCTGTTGCAGTGTTGCCCTCTCAGGCAACACTGAGTGACTGACTGAGCCTCACCGTCTTATATAAAGTTCAGACGGAACTTTGCACGTGTCATAGTGGAGCCCTCAGGATTCCAGAGCCAGCTTTCTGACATCATAATGGGGCCTCAGAGATAAAAGCCTGGGCCCAGGCAGTGTTGGTCAGTGCTGCTCAGCAGGCAGCACTGGACTGGACTGGATTACAGCTGATACAAGGTGTGAAGGAACAAGGGGTGGCTGTGGGCATGCACTTGCTGCCGCTGCCAGTGTTTATCTGCATGGCAGCAGGGCATTTGGGCGTTGCCAGGAAGGCGTTTTTATGTAGATTCCTCCTCTTTCAGCACTGCATTGTGGTGCAAGCAAAAGAAGCAAATCCTGTCTGGCTTCCTCTCCGGCCTTTATTCACCTCCCGTGTAGCTGTGAGTGTGTGAGCCTGCAGGGCCCCATGGAATTGCCTAGAAGTAGGCTGAATCGCTGCAAGGGCTGAACAGCAGTATCGGGCAGGCTCGGGCAACGCGCGGCCCGTTCGGGTTATCGCTTCTCGGCCTTTTGGCTAAGATCAAGTGTAGTATCTGTTCTTATCAGTTTAATATCTGATACGTCCCCTATCTGGGGACCATATATTAAATGGATTTTTAGAACAGGGAGATGGAAATAGAGCTTGCTCTGTCCACTCCACGCATTGACCTGGTATTGCAGTATTTCCAGGACCGGTGCACCCTTTCCTTATGTGTTGACTAAAAGCAGATTCCAAAAGTGTTTTTTGTCTTTGCTATTGTTTCTGTCTTTCTGAAGGGATCTCCCCTTTTAATCCCATTATTTCAACACCTGTTGGACAATGCATGAGTGATAATGAGCTCATTGATTAAATGCAATTAATGAATAGATTGCCACCTCTTGTTGTGTGTCGTCTGTGTTTCTGTGTTTCCGGCATTTCACATTGGAACACCTCATTCACCTTCCTTGTCTTCTCTCCGCCCTCCCTTTTAGGTAAGTTAAAGAGCTGCACCTGAGCCAGCCACTGATTGATTGATTGATTGATTGATTGATTGATTGATTGATTGATTGATTGATTGATTGATTGATGCAGCACAACAGTCAAATAGTGGAGTGGAGTAGGCAGCAAACAGCCAATAAAGCAGCCCGCCCGCTCGCCTGCCCGCCACAATGGACCTACCTGTGTACACTAGATGGATGTGATGGAATGTACTGTCGTCCCTACATTTCAAGAAGAAGTAAGAATTGCAGTTGCAACAAAGCCTTGCTTGCCTACAAAGAGAGCAGCAATTTGGATTTGTTACTATGTTACCTAGAAGAATAACAAACTGTGCAAGGATGGAGGTTGTAGGAGCAAGGAGAAGTTGTCTGTAAAGTTGGTGGATACCTATTTTCCATTTTGCAATCCCTTGTCTCCCTCTTGTGGCCTCCTGGAGGCAACTAGCTGTGCAAAAAAAAGACAGCCTGGCGGCCGGCTGTTGCAGTGTTGCCCTCTCAGGCAACACTGAGTGACTGACTGAGCCTCACCGTCTTATATAAAGTTCAGACGGAACTTTGCACGTGTCATAGTGGAGCCCTCAGGATTCCAGAGCCAGCTTTCTGACATCATAATGGGGCCTCAGAGATAAAAGCCTGGGCCCAGGCAGTGTTGGTCAGTGCTGCTCAGCAGGCAGCACTGGACTGGACTGGATTACAGCTGATACAAGGTGTGAAGGAACAAGGGGTGGCTGTGGGCATGCACTTGCTGCCGCTGCCAGTGTTTATCTGCATGGCAGCAGGGCATTTGGGCGTTGCCAGGAAGGCGTTTTTATGTAGATTCCTCCTCTTTCAGCACTGCATTGTGGTGCAAGCAAAAGAAGCAAATCCTGTCTGGCTTCCTCTCCGGCCTTTATTCACCTCCCGTGTAGCTGTGAGTGTGTGAGCCTGCAGGGCCCCATGGAATTGCCTAGAAGTAGGCTGAATCGCTGCAAGGGCTGAACAGCAGTATCGGGCAGGCTCGGGCAACGCGCGGCCCGTTCGGGTTATCGCTTCTCGGCCTTTTGGCTAAGATCAAGTGTAGTATCTGTTCTTATCAGTTTAATATCTGATACGTCCCCTATCTGGGGACCATATATTAAATGGATTTTTAGAACAGGGAGATGGAAATAGAGCTTGCTCTGTCCACTCCACGCATTGACCTGGTATTGCAGTATTTCCAGGACCGGTGCACCCTTTCCTTATGTGTTGACTAAAAGCAGATTCCAAAAGTGTTTTTTGTCTTTGCTATTGTTTCTGTCTTTCTGAAGGGATCTCCCCTTTTAATCCCATTATTTCAACACCTGTTGGACAATGCATGAGTGATAATGAGCTCATTGATTAAATGCAATTAATGAATAGATTGCCACCTCTTGTTGTGTGTCGTCTGTGTTTCTGTGTTTCCGGCATTTCACATTGGAACACCTCATTCACCTTCCTTGTCTTCTCTCCGCCCTCCCTTTTAGGTAAGTTAAAGAGCTGCACCTGAGCCAGCCACTGATTGATTGATTGATTGATTGATTGATTGATTGATTGATTGATTGATGCAGCACAACAGTCAAATAGTGGAGTGGAGTAGGGGAACAGCAAACAGCCAATAAAGCAGCCCGCCCGCTCGCCTGCCCGCCACAATGGACCTACCTGTGTACACTAGATGGATGTGATGGAATGTACTGTCGTCCCTACATTTCAAGAAGAAGTAAGAATTGCAGTTGCAACAAAGCCTTGCTTGCCTACAAAGAGAGCAGCAATTTGGATTTGTTACTATGTTACCTAGAAGAATAACAAACTGTGCAAGGATGGAGGTTGTAGGAGCAAGGAGAAGTTGTCTGTAAAGTTGGTGGATGCCTATTTTCCATTTTGCAGTCCCTTGTCTCCCTCTTGTGGCCTCCTGGAGGCAACTAGCTGTGCAAAAAAAAGACAGCCTGGCGGCCGGCTGTTGCAGTGTTGCCCTCTCAGGCAACACTGAGTGACTGACTGAGCCTCACCGTCTTATATAAAGTTCAGACGGAACTTTGCACGTGTCATAGTGGAGCCCTCAGGATTCCAGAGCCAGCTTTCTGACATCATAATGGGGCCTCAGAGATAAAAGCCTGGGCCCAGGCAGTGTTGGTCAGTGCTGCTCAGCAGGCAGCACTGGACTGGACTGGATTACAGCTGATACAAGGTGTGAAGGAACAAGGGGTGGCTGTGGGCATGCACTTGCTGCCGCTGCCAGTGTTTATCTGCATGGCAGCAGGGCATTTGGGCGTTGCCAGGAAGGCGTTTTTATGTAGATTCCTCCTCTTTCAGCACTGCATTGTGGTGCAAGCAAAAGAAGCAAATCCTGTCTGGCTTCCTCTCCGGCCTTTATTCACCTCCCGTGTAGCTGTGAGTGTGTGAGCCTGCAGGGCCCCATGGAATTGCCTAGAAGTAGGCTGAATCGCTGCAAGGGCTGAACAGCAGTATCGGGCAGGCTCGGGCAACGCGCGGCCCGTTCGGGTTATCGCTTCTCGGCCTTTTGGCTAAGATCAAGTGTAGTATCTGTTCTTATCAGTTTAATATCTGATACGTCCCCTATCTGGGGACCATATATTAAATGGATTTTTAGAACAGGGAGATGGAAATAGAGCTTGCTCTGTCCACTCCACGCATTGACCTGGTATTGCAGTATTTCCAGGACCGGTGCACCCTTTCCTTATGTGTTGACTAAAAGCAGATTCCAAAAGTGTTTTTTGTCTTTGCTATTGTTTCTGTCTTTCTGAAGGGATCTCCCCTTTTAATCCCATTATTTCAACACCTGTTGGACAATGCATGAGTGATAATGAGCTCATTGATTAAATGCAATTAATGAATAGATTGCCACCTCTTGTTGTGTGTCGTCTGTGTTTCTGTGTTTCCGGCATTTCACATTGGAACACCTCATTCACCTTCCTTGTCTTCTCTCCGCCCTCCCTTTTAGGTAAGTTAAAGAGCTGCACCTGAGCCAGCCACTGATTGATTGATTGATTGATTGATTGATTGATTGATTGATTGATTGATTGATTGATTGATTGATTGATGCAGCACAACAGTCAAATAGTGGAGTGGAGTAGGGGAACAGCAAACAGCCAATAAAGCAGCCCGCCCGCTCGCCTGCCCGCCACAATGGACCTACCTGTGTACACTAGATGGATGTGATGGAATGTACTGTCGTCCCTACATTTCAAGAAGAAGTAAGAATTGCAGTTGCAACAAAGCCTTGCTTGCCTACAAAGAGAGCAGCAATTTGGATTTGTTACTATGTTACCTAGAAGAATAACAAACTGTGCAAGGATGGAGGTTGTAGGAGCAAGGAGAAGTTGTCTGTAAAGTTGGTGGATGCCTATTTTCCATTTTGCAGTCCCTTGTCTCCCTCTTGTGGCCTCCTGGAGGCAACTAGCTGTGCAAAAAAAAGACAGCCTGGCGGCCGGCTGTTGCAGTGTTGCCCTCTCAGGCAACACTGAGTGACTGACTGAGCCTCACCGTCTTATATAAAGTTCAGACGGAGCCCTCAGGATTCCAGAGCCAGCTTTCTGACATCATAATGGGGCCTCAGAGATAAAAGCCTGGGCCCAGGCAGTGTTGGTCAGTGCTGCTCAGCAGGCAGCACTGGACTGGACTGGATTACAGCTGATACAAGGTGTGAAGGAACAAGGGGTGGCTGTGGGCATGCACTTGCTGCCGCTGCCAGTGTTTATCTGCATGGCAGCAGGGCATTTGGGCGTTGCCAGGAAGGCGTTTTTATGTAGATTCCTCCTCTTTCAGCACTGCATTGTGGTGCAAGCAAAAGAAGCAAATCCTGTCTGGCTTCCTCTCCGGCCTTTATTCACCTCCCGTGTAGCTGTGAGTGTGTGAGCCTGCAGGGCCCCATGGAATTGCCTAGAAGTAGGCTGAATCGCTGCAAGGGCTGAACAGCAGTATCGGGCAGGCTCGGGCAACGCGCGGCCCGTTCGGGTTATCGCTTCTCGGCCTTTTGGCTAAGATCAAGTGTAGTATCTGTTCTTATCAGTTTAATATCTGATACGTCCCCTATCTGGGGACCATATATTAAATGGATTTTTAGAACAGGGAGATGGAAATAGAGCTTGCTCTGTCCGGAAATAGAGCTTGCTCTGTCCACTCCACGCATTGACCTGGTATTGCAGTATTTCCAGGACCGGTGCACCCTTTCCTTATGTGTTGACTAAAAGCAGATTCCAAAAGTGTTTTTTGTCTTTGCTATTGTTTCTGTCTTTCTGAAGGGATCTCCCCTTTTAATCCCATTATTTCAACACCTGTTGGACAATGCATGAGTGATAATGAGCTCATTGATTAAATGCAATTAATGAATAGATTGCCACCTCTTGTTGTGTGTCGTCTGTGTTTCTGTGTTTCCGGCATTTCACATTGGAACACCTCATTCACCTTCCTTGTCTTCTCTCCGCCCTCCCTTTTAGGTAAGTTAAAGAGCTGCACCTGAGCCAGCCACTGATTGATTGATTGATTGATTGATTGATGCAGCACAACAGTCAAATAGTGGAGTGGAGTAGGGGAACAGCAAACAGCCAATAAAGCAGCCCGCCCGCTCGCCTGCCCGCCACAATGGACCTACCTGTGTACACTAGATGGATGTGATGGAATGTACTGTCGTCCCTACATTTCAAGAAGAAGTAAGAATTGCAGTTGCAACAAAGCCTTGCTTGCCTACAAAGAGAGCAGCAATTTGGATTTGTTACTATGTTACCTAGAAGAATAACAAACTGTGCAAGGATGGAGGTTGTAGGAGCAAGGAGAAGTTGTCTGTAAAGTTGGTGGATGCCTATTTTCCATTTTGCAGTCCCTTGTCTCCCTCTTGTGGCCTCCTGGAGGCAACTAGCTGTGCAAAAAAAAGACAGCCTGGCGGCCGGCTGTTGCAGTGTTGCCCTCTCAGGCAACACTGAGTGACTGACTGAGCCTCACCGTCTTATATAAAGTTCAGACGGAACTTTGCACGTGTCATAGTGGAGCCCTCAGGATTCCAGAGCCAGCTTTCTGACATCATAATGGGGCCTCAGAGATAAAAGCCTGGGCCCAGGCAGTGTTGGTCAGTGCTGCTCAGCAGGCAGCACTGGACTGGACTGGATTACAGCTGATACAAGGTGTGAAGGAACAAGGGGTGGCTGTGGGCATGCACTTGCTGCCGCTGCCAGTGTTTATCTGCATGGCAGCAGGGCATTTGGGCGTTGCCAGGAAGGCGTTTTTATGTAGATTCCTCCTCTTTCAGCACTGCATTGTGGTGCAAGCAAAAGAAGCAAATCCTGTCTGGCTTCCTCTCCGGCCTTTATTCACCTCCCGTGTAGCTGTGAGTGTGTGAGCCTGCAGGGCCCCATGGAATTGCCTAGAAGTAGGCTGAATCGCTGCAAGGGCTGAACAGCAGTATCGGGCAGGCTCGGGCAACGCGCGGCCCGTTCGGGTTATCGCTTCTCGGCCTTTTGGCTAAGATCAAGTGTAGTATCTGTTCTTATCAGTTTAATATCTGATACGTCCCCTATCTGGGGACCATATATTAAATGGATTTTTAGAACAGGGAGATGGAAATAGAGCTTGCTCTGTCCACTCCACGCATTGACCTGGTATTGCAGTATTTCCAGGACCGGTGCACCCTTTCCTTATGTGTTGACTAAAAGCAGATTCCAAAAGTGTTTTTTGTCTTTGCTATTGTTTCTGTCTTTCTGAAGGGATCTCCCCTTTTAATCCCATTATTTCAACACCTGTTGGACAATGCATGAGTGATAATGAGCTCATTGATTAAATGCAATTAATGAATAGATTGCCACCTCTTGTTGTGTGTCGTCTGTGTTTCTGTGTTTCCGGCATTTCACATTGGAACACCTCATTCACCTTCCTTGTCTTCTCTCCGCCCTCCCTTTTAGGTAAGTTAAAGAGCTGCACCTGAGCCAGCCACTGATTGATTGATTGATTGATTGATTGATTGATTGATTGATTGATTGATGCAGCACAACAGTCAAATAGTGGAGTGGAGTAGGGGAACAGCAAACAGCCAATAAAGCAGCCCGCCCGCTCGCCTGCCCGCCACAATGGACCTACCTGTGTACACTAGATGGATGTGATGGAATGTACTGTCGTCCCTACATTTCAAGAAGAAGTAAGAATTGCAGTTGCAACAAAGCCTTGCTTGCCTACAAAGAGAGCAGCAATTTGGATTTGTTACTATGTTACCTAGAAGAATAACAAACTGTGCAAGGATGGAGGTTGTAGGAGCAAGGAGAAGTTGTCTGTAAAGTTGGTGGATGCCTATTTTCCATTTTGCAGTCCCTTGTCTCCCTCTTGTGGCCTCCTGGAGGCAACTAGCTGTGCAAAAAAAAGACAGCCTGGCGGCCGGCTGTTGCAGTGTTGCCCTCTCAGGCAACACTGAGTGACTGACTGAGCCTCACCGTCTTATATAAAGTTCAGACGGAACTTTGCACGTGTCATAGTGGAGCCCTCAGGATTCCAGAGCCAGCTTTCTGACATCATAATGGGGCCTCAGAGATAAAAGCCTGGGCCCAGGCAGTGTTGGTCAGTGCTGCTCAGCAGGCAGCACTGGACTGGACTGGATTACAGCTGATACAAGGTGTGAAGGAACAAGGGGTGGCTGTGGGCATGCACTTGCTGCCGCTGCCAGTGTTTATCTGCATGGCAGCAGGGCATTTGGGCGTTGCCAGGAAGGCGTTTTTATGTAGATTCCTCCTCTTTCAGCACTGCATTGTGGTGCAAGCAAAAGAAGCAAATCCTGTCTGGCTTCCTCTCCGGCCTTTATTCACCTCCCGTGTAGCTGTGAGTGTGTGAGCCTGCAGGGCCCCATGGAATTGCCTAGAAGTAGGCTGAATCGCTGCAAGGGCTGAACAGCAGTATCGGGCAGGCTCGGGCAACGCGCGGCCCGTTCGGGTTATCGCTTCTCGGCCTTTTGGCTAAGATCAAGTGTAGTATCTGTTCTTATCAGTTTAATATCTGATACGTCCCCTATCTGGGGACCATATATTAAATGGATTTTTAGAACAGGGAGATGGAAATAGAGCTTGCTCTGTCCACTCCACGCATTGACCTGGTATTGCAGTATTTCCAGGACCGGTGCACCCTTTCCTTATGTGTTGACTAAAAGCAGATTCCAAAAGTGTTTTTTGTCTTTGCTATTGTTTCTGTCTTTCTGAAGGGATCTCCCCTTTTAATCCCATTATTTCAACACCTGTTGGACAATGCATGAGTGATAATGAGCTCATTGATTAAATGCAATTAATGAATAGATTGCCACCTCTTGTTGTGTGTCGTCTGTGTTTCTGTGTTTCCGGCATTTCACATTGGAACACCTCATTCACCTTCCTTGTCTTCTCTCCGCCCTCCCTTTTAGGTAAGTTAAAGAGCTGCACCTGAGCCAGCCACTTGATTGATTGATTGATTGATTGATTGATTGATTGATTGATTGATTGATTGATGCAGCACAACAGTCAAATAGTGGAGTGGAGTAGGGGAACAGCAAACAGCCAATAAAGCAGCCCGCCCGCTCGCCTGCCCGCCACAATGGACCTACCTGTGTACACTAGATGGATGTGATGGAATGTACTGTCGTCCCTACATTTCAAGAAGAAGTAAGAATTGCAGTTGCAACAAAGCCTTGCTTGCCTACAAAGAGAGCAGCAATTTGGATTTGTTACTATGTTACCTAGAAGAATAACAAACTGTGCAAGGATGGAGGTTGTAGGAGCAAGGAGAAGTTGTCTGTAAAGTTGGTGGATGCCTATTTTCCATTTTGCAGTCCCTTGTCTCCCTCTTGTGGCCTCCTGGAGGCAACTAGCTGTGCAAAAAAAAGACAGCCTGGCGGCCGGCTGTTGCAGTGTTGCCCTCTCAGGCAACACTGAGTGACTGACTGAGCCTCACCGTCTTATATAAAGTTCAGACGGAACTTTGCACGTGTCATAGTGGAGCCCTCAGGATTCCAGAGCCAGCTTTCTGACATCATAATGGGGCCTCAGAGATAAAAGCCTGGGCCCAGGCAGTGTTGGTCAGTGCTGCTCAGCAGGCAGCACTGGACTGGACTGGATTACAGCTGATACAAGGTGTGAAGGAACAAGGGGTGGCTGTGGGCATGCACTTGCTGCCGCTGCCAGTGTTTATCTGCATGGCAGCAGGGCATTTGGGCGTTGCCAGGAAGGCGTTTTTATGTAGATTCCTCCTCTTTCAGCACTGCATTGTGGTGCAAGCAAAAGAAGCAAATCCTGTCTGGCTTCCTCTCCGGCCTTTATTCACCTCCCGTGTAGCTGTGAGTGTGTGAGCCTGCAGGGCCCCATGGAATTGCCTAGAAGTAGGCTGAATCGCTGCAAGGGCTGAACAGCAGTATCGGGCAGGCTCGGGCAACGCGCGGCCCGTTCGGGTTATC
Organism: Rhinoderma darwinii; assembly: GCF_050947455.1. NCBI lineage: Eukaryota > Metazoa > Chordata > Amphibia > Anura > Rhinodermatidae > Rhinoderma > Rhinoderma darwinii. Next base: position 663,572 of record NW_027461821.1, read on the forward strand.
GCTTCTCGGCCTTTTGGCTAAGATCAAGTGTAGTATCTGTTCTTATCAGTTTAATATCTGATACGTCCCCTATCTGGGGACCATATATTAAATGGATTTTTAGAACAGGGAGATGGAAATAGAGCTTGCTCTGTCCACTCCACGCATTGACCTGGTATTGCAGTATTTCCAGGACCGGTGCACCCTTTCCTTATGTGTTGACTAAAAGCAGATTCCAAAAGTGTTTTTTGTCTTTGCTATTGTTTCTGTCTTTCTGAAGGGATCTCCCCTTTTAATCCCATTATTTCAACACCTGTTGGACAATGCATGAGTGATAATGAGCTCATTGATTAAATGCAATTAATGAATAGATTGCCACCTCTTGTTGTGTGTCGTCTGTGTTTCTGTGTTTCCGGCATTTCACATTGGAACACCTCATTCACCTTCCTTGTCTTCTCTCCGCCCTCCCTTTTAGGTAAGTTAAAGAGCTGCACCTGAGCCAGCCACTGATTGATTGATTGATTGATTGATTGATGCAGCACAACAGTCAAATAGTGGAGTGGAGTAGGGGAACAGCAAACAGCCAATAAAGCAGCCCGCCCGCTCGCCTGCCCGCCACAATGGACCTACCTGTGTACACTAGATGGATGTGATGGAATGTACTGTCGTCCCTACATTTCAAGAAGAAGTAAGAATTGCAGTTGCAACAAAGCCTTGCTTGCCTACAAAGAGAGCAGCAATTTGGATTTGTTACTATGTTACCTAGAAGAATAACAAACTGTGCAAGGATGGAGGTTGTAGGAGCAAGGAGAAGTTGTCTGTAAAGTTGGTGGATGCCTATTTTCCATTTTGCAGTCCCTTGTCTCCCTCTTGTGGCCTCCTGGAGGCAACTAGCTGTGCAAAAAAAAGACAGCCTGGCGGCCGGCTGTTGCAGTGTTGCCCTCTCAGGCAACACTGAGTGACTGACTGAGCCTCACCGTCTTATATAAAGTTCAGACGGAACTTTGCACGTGTCATAGTGGAGCCCTCAGGATTCCAGAGCCAGCTTTCTGACATCATAATGGGGCCTCAGAGATAAAAGCCTGGGCCCAGGCAGTGTTGGTCAGTGCTGCTCAGCAGGCAGCACTGGACTGGACTGGATTACAGCTGATACAAGGTGTGAAGGAACAAGGGGTGGCTGTGGGCATGCACTTGCTGCCGCTGCCAGTGTTTATCTGCATGGCAGCAGGGCATTTGGGCGTTGCCAGGAAGGCGTTTTTATGTAGATTCCTCCTCTTTCAGCACTGCATTGTGGTGCAAGCAAAAGAAGCAAATCCTGTCTGGCTTCCTCTCCGGCCTTTATTCACCTCCCGTGTAGCTGTGAGTGTGTGAGCCTGCAGGGCCCCATGGAATTGCCTAGAAGTAGGCTGAATCGCTGCAAGGGCTGAACAGCAGTATCGGGCAGGCTCGGGCAACGCGCGGCCCGTTCGGGTTATCGCTTCTCGGCCTTTTGGCTAAGATCAAGTGTAGTATCTGTTCTTATCAGTTTAATATCTGATACGTCCCCTATCTGGGGACCATATATTAAATGGATTTTTAGAACAGGGAGATGGAAATAGAGCTTGCTCTGTCCACTCCACGCATTGACCTGGTATTGCAGTATTTCCAGGACCGGTGCACCCTTTCCTTATGTGTTGACTAAAAGCAGATTCCAAAAGTGTTTTTTGTCTTTGCTATTGTTTCTGTCTTTCTGAAGGGATCTCCCCTTTTAATCCCATTATTTCAACACCTGTTGGACAATGCATGAGTGATAATGAGCTCATTGATTAAATGCAATTAATGAATAGATTGCCACCTCTTGTTGTGTGTCGTCTGTGTTTCTGTGTTTCCGGCATTTCACATTGGAACACCTCATTCACCTTCCTTGTCTTCTCTCCGCCCTCCCTTTTAGGTAAGTTAAAGAGCTGCACCTGAGCCAGCCACTGATTGATTGATTGATTGATTGATTGATTGATTGATTGATTGATTGATTGATGCAGCACAACAGTCAAATAGTGGAGTGGAGTAGGGGAACAGCAAACAGCCAATAAAGCAGCCCGCCCGCTCGCCTGCCCGCCACAATGGACCTACCCCCGCCACAATGGACCTACCTGTGTACACTAGATGGATGTGATGGAATGTACTGTCGTCCCTACATTTCAAGAAGAAGTAAGAATTGCAGTTGCAACAAAGCCTTGCTTGCCTACAAAGAGAGCAGCAATTTGGATTTGTTACTATGTTACCTAGAAGAATTACAAACTGTGCAAGGATGGAGGTTGTAGGAGCAAGGAGAAGTTGTCTGTAAAGTTGGTGGATGCCTATTTTCCATTTTGCAGTCCCTTGTCTCCCTCTTGTGGCCTCCTGGAGGCAACTAGCTGTGCAAAAAAAAGACAGCCTGGCGGCCGGCTGTTGCAGTGTTGCCCTCTCAGGCAACACTGAGTGACTGACTGAGCCTCACCGTCTTATATAAAGTTCAGACGGAACTTTGCACGTGTCATAGTGGAGCCCTCAGGATTCCAGAGCCAGCTTTCTGACATCATAATGGGGCCTCAGAGATAAAAGCCTGGGCCCAGGCAGTGTTGGTCAGTGCTGCTCAGCAGGCAGCACTGGACTGGACTGGATTACAGCTGATACAAGGTGTGAAGGAACAAGGGGTGGCTGTGGGCATGCACTTGCTGCCGCTGCCAGTGTTTATCTGCATGGCAGCAGGGCATTTGGGCGTTGCCAGGAAGGCGTTTTTATGTAGATTCCTCCTCTTTCAGCACTGCATTGTGGTGCAAGCAAAAGAAGCAAATCCTGTCTGGCTTCCTCTCCGGCCTTTATTCACCTCCCGTGTAGCTGTGAGTGTGTGAGCCTGCAGGGCCCCATGGAATTGCCTAGAAGTAGGCTGAATCGCTGCAAGGGCTGAACAGCAGTATCGGGCAGGCTCGGGCAACGCGCGGCCCGTTCGGGTTATCGCTTCTCGGCCTTTTGGCTAAGATCAAGTGTAGTATCTGTTCTTATCAGTTTAATATCTGATACGTCCCCTATCTGGGGACCATATATTAAATGGATTTTTAGAACAGGGAGATGGAAATAGAGCTTGCTCTGTCCACTCCACGCATTGACCTGGTATTGCAGTATTTCCAGGACCGGTGCACCCTTTCCTTATGTGTTGACTAAAAGCAGATTCCAAAAGTGTTTTTTGTCTTTGCTATTGTTTCTGTCTTTCTGAAGGGATCTCCCCTTTTAATCCCATTATTTCAACACCTGTTGGACAATGCATGAGTGATAATGAGCTCATTGATTAAATGCAATTAATGAATAGATTGCCACCTCTTGTTGTGTGTCGTCTGTGTTTCTGTGTTTCCGGCATTTCACATTCCTTGTCTTCTCTCCGCCCTCCCTTTTAGGTAAGTTAAAGAGCTGCACCTGAGCCAGCCACTGATTGATTGATTGATTGATTGATTGATTGATTGATTGATTGATTGATTGATTGATTGATTGATGCAGCACAACAGTCAAATAGTGGAGTGGAGTAGGGGAACAGCAAACAGCCAATAAAGCAGCCCGCCCGCTCGCCTGCCCGCCACAATGGACCTACCTGTGTACACTAGATGGATGTGATGGAATGTACTGTCGTCCCTACATTTCAAGAAGAAGTAAGAATTGCAGTTGCAACAAAGCCTTGCTTGCCTACAAAGAGAGCAGCAATTTGGATTTGTTACTATGTTACCTAGAAGAATAACAAACTGTGCAAGGATGGAGGTTGTAGGAGCAAGGAGAAGTTGTCTGTAAAGTTGGTGGATGCCTATTTTCCATTTTGCAGTCCCTTGTCTCCCTCTTGTGGCCTCCTGGAGGCAACTAGCTGTGCAAAAAAAAGACAGCCTGGCGGCCGGCTGTTGCAGTGTTGCCCTCTCAGGCAACACTGAGTGACTGACTGAGCCTCACCGTCTTATATAAAGTTCAGACGGAACTTTGCACGTGTCATAGTGGAGCCCTCAGGATTCCAGAGCCAGCTTTCTGACATCATAATGGGGCCTCAGAGATAAAAGCCTGGGCCCAGGCAGTGTTGGTCAGTGCTGCTCAGCAGGCAGCACTGGACTGGACTGGATTACAGCTGATACAAGGTGTGAAGGAACAAGGGGTGGCTGTGGGCATGCACTTGCTGCCGCTGCCAGTGTTTATCTGCATGGCAGCAGGGCATTTGGGCGTTGCCAGGAAGGCGTTTTTATGTAGATTCCTCCTCTTTCAGCACTGCAATGTGGTGCAAGCAAAAGAAGCAAATCCTGTCTGGCTTCCTCTCCGGCCTTTATTCACCTCCCGTGTAGCTGTGAGTGTGTGAGCCTGCAGGGCCCCATGGAATTGCCTAGAAGTAGGCTGAATCGCTGCAAGGGCTGAACAGCAGTATCGGGCAGGCTCGGGCAACGCGCGGCCCGTTCGGGTTATCGCTTCTCGGCCTTTTGGCTAAGATCAAGTGTAGTATCTGTTCTTATCAGTTTAATATCTGATACGTCCCCTATCTGGGGACCATATATTAAATGGATTTTTAGAACAGGGAGATGGAAATAGAGCTTGCTCTGTCCACTCCACGCATTGACCTGGTATTGCAGTATTTCCAGGACCGGTGCACCCTTTCCTTATGTGTTGACTAAAAGCAGATTCCAAAAGTGTTTTTTGTCTTTGCTATTGTTTCTGTCTTTCTGAAGGGATCTCCCCTTTTAATCCCATTATTTCAACACCTGTTGGACAATGCATGAGTGATAATGAGCTCATTGATTAAATGCAATTAATGAATAGATTGCCACCTCTTGTTGTGTGTCGTCTGTGTTTCTGTGTTTCCGGCATTTCACATTGGAACACCTCATTCACCTTCCTTGTCTTCTCTCCGCCCTCCCTTTTAGGTAAGTTAAAGAGCTGCACCTGAGCCAGCCACTGATTGATTGATTGATTGATTGATTGATGCAGCACAACAGTCAAATAGTGGAGTGGAGTAGGGGAACAGCAAACAGCCAATAAAGCAGCCCGCCCGCTCGCCTGCCCGCCACAATGGACCTACCTGTGTACACTAGATGGATGTGATGGAATGTACTGTCGTCCCTACATTTCAAGAAGAAGTAAGAATTGCAGTTGCAACAAAGCCTTGCTTGCCTACAAAGAGAGCAGCAATTTGGATTTGCTACTATGTTACCTAGAAGAATAACAAACTGTGCAAGGATGGAGGTTGTAGGAGCAAGGAGAAGTTGTCTGTAAAGTTGGTGGATGCCTATTTTCCATTTTGCAGTCCCTTGTCTCCCTCTTGTGGCCTCCTGGAGGCAACTAGCTGTGCAAAAAAAAGACAGCCTGGCGGCCGGCTGTTGCAGTGTTGCCCTCTCAGGCAACACTGAGTGACTGACTGAGCCTCACCGTCTTATATAAAGTTCAGACGGAACTTTGCACGTGTCATAGTGGAGCCCTCAGGATTCCAGAGCCAGCTTTCTGACATCATAATGGGGCCTCAGAGATAAAAGCCTGGGCCCAGGCAGTGTTGGTCAGTGCTGCTCAGCAGGCAGCACTGGACTGGACTGGATTACAGCTGATACAAGGTGTGAAGGAACAAGGGGTGGCTGTGGGCATGCACTTGCTGCCGCTGCCAGTGTTTATCTGCATGGCAGCAGGGCATTTGGGCGTTGCCAGGAAGGCGTTTTTATGTAGATTCCTCCTCTTTCAGCACTGCATTGTGGTGCAAGCAAAAGAAGCAAATCCTGTCTGGCTTCCTCTCCGGCCTTTATTCACCTCCCGTGTAGCTGTGAGTGTGTGAGCCTGCAGGGCCCCATGGAATTGCCTAGAAGTAGGCTGAATCGCTGCAAGGGCTGAACAGCAGTATCGGGCAGGCTCGGGCAACGCGCGGCCCGTTCGGGTTATCGCTTCTCGGCCTTTTGGCTAAGATCAAGTGTAGTATCTGTTCTTATCAGTTTAATATCTGATACGTCCCCTATCTGGGGACCATATATTAAATGGATTTTTAGAACAGGGAGATGGAAATAGAGCTTGCTCTGTCCACTCCACGCATTGACCTGGTATTGCAGTATTTCCAGGACCGGTGCACCCTTTCCTTATGTGTTGACTAAAAGCAGATTCCAAAAGTGTTTTTTGTCTTTGCTATTGTTTCTGTCTTTCTGAAGGGATCTCCCCTTTTAATCCCATTATTTCAACACCTGTTGGACAATGCATGAGTGATAATGAGCTCATTGATTAAATGCAATTAATGAATAGATTGCCACCTCTTGTTGTGTGTCGTCTGTGTTTCTGTGTTTCCGGCATTTCACATTGGAACACCTCATTCACCTTCCTTGTCTTCTCTCCGCCCTCCCTTTTAGGTAAGTTAAAGAGCTGCACCTGAGCCAGCCACTGATTGATTGATTGATTGATTGATTGATTGATGCAGCACAACAGTCAAATAGTGGAGTGGAGTAGGGGAACAGCAAACAGCCAATAAAGCAGCCCGCCCGCTCGCCTGCCCGCCACAATGGACCTACCTGTGTACACTAGATGGATGTGATGGAATGTACTGTCGTCCCTACATTTCAAGAAGAAGTAAGAATTGCAGTTGCAACAAAGCCTTGCTTGCCTACAAAGAGAGCAGCAATTTGGATTTGTTACTATGTTACCTAGAAGAATAACAAACTGTGCAAGGATGGAGGTTGTAGGAGCAAGGAGAAGTTGTCTGTAAAGTTGGTGGATGCCTATTTTCCATTTTGCAGTCCCTTGTCTCCCTCTTGTGGCCTCCTGGAGGCAACTAGCTGTGCAAAAAAAAGACAGCCTGGCGGCCGGCTGTTGCAGTGTTGCCCTCTCAGGCAACACTGAGTGACTGACTGAGCCTCACCGTCTTATATAAAGTTCAGACGGAACTTTGCACGTGTCATAGTGGAGCCCTCAGGATTCCAGAGCCAGCTTTCTGACATCATAATGGGGCCTCAGAGATAAAAGCCTGGGCCCAGGCAGTGTTGGTCAGTGCTGCTCAGCAGGCAGCACTGGACTGGACTGGATTACAGCTGATACAAGGTGTGAAGGAACAAGGGGTGGCTGTGGGCATGCACTTGCTGCCGCTGCCAGTGTTTATCTGCATGGCAGCAGGGCATTTGGGCGTTGCCAGGAAGGCGTTTTTATGTAGATTCCTCCTCTTTCAGCACTGCATTGTGGTGCAAGCAAAAGAAGCAAATCCTGTCTGGCTTCCTCTCCGGCCTTTATTCACCTCCCGTGTAGCTGTGAGTGTGTGAGCCTGCAGGGCCCCATGGAATTGCCTAGAAGTAGGCTGAATCGCTGCAAGGGCTGAACAGCAGTATCGGGCAGGCTCGGGCAACGCGCGGCCCGTTCGGGTTATCGCTTCTCGGCCTTTTGGCTAAGATCAAGTGTAGTATCTGTTCTTATCAGTTTAATATCTGATACGTCCCCTATCTGGGGACCATATATTAAATGGATTTTTAGAACAGGGAGATGGAAATAGAGCTTGCTCTGTCCACTCCACGCATTGACCTGGTATTGCAGTATTTCCAGGACCGGTGCACCCTTTCCTTATGTGTTGACTAAAAGCAGATTCCAAAAGTGTTTTTTGTCTTTGCTATTGTTTCTGTCTTTCTGAAGGGATCTCCCCTTTTAATCCCATTATTTCAACACCTGTTGGACAATGCATGAGTGATAATGAGCTCATTGATTAAATGCAATTAATGAATAGATTGCCACCTCTTGTTGTGTGTCGTCTGTGTTTCTGTGTTTCCGGCATTTCACATTGGAACACCTCATTCACCTTCCTTGTCTTCTCTCCGCCCTCCCTTTTAGGTAAGTTAAAGAGCTGCACCTGAGCCAGCCACTGATTGATTGATTGATTGATTGATTGATTGATTGATTGATTGATTGATTGATTGATGCAGCACAACAGTCAAATAGTGGAGTGGAGTAGGGGAACAGCAAACAGCCAATAAAGCAGCCCGCCCGCTCGCCTGCCCGCCACAATGGACCTACCTGTGTACACTAGATGGATGTGATGGAATGTACTGTCGTCCCTACATTTCAAGAAGAAGTAAGAATTGCAGTTGCAACAAAGCCTTGCTTGCCTACAAAGAGAGCAGCAATTTGGATTTGTTACTATGTTACCTAGAAGAATAACAAACTGTGCAAGGATGGAGGTTGTAGGAGCAAGGAGAAGTTGTCTGTAAAGTTGGTGGATGCCTATTTTCCATTTTGCAGTCCCTTGTCTCCCTCTTGTGGCCTCCTGGAGGCAACTAGCTGTGCAAAAAAAAGACAGCCTGGCGGCCGGCTGTTGCAGTGTTGCCCTCTCAGGCAACACTGAGTGACTGACTGAGCCTCACCGTCTTATATAAAGTTCAGACGGAACTTTGCACGTGTCATAGTGGAGCCCTCAGGATTCCAGAGCCAGCTTTCTGACATCATAATGGGGCCTCAGAGATAAAAGCCTGGGCCCAGGCAGTGTTGGTCAGTGCTGCTCAGCAGGCAGCACTGGACTGGACTGGATTACAGCTGATACAAGGTGTGAAGGAACAAGGGGTGGCTGTGGGCATGCACTTGCTGCCGCTGCCAGTGTTTATCTGCATGGCAGCAGGGCATTTGGGCGTTGCCAGGAAGGCGTTTTTATGTAGATTCCTCCTCTTTCAGCACTGCATTGTGGTGCAAGCAAAAGAAGCAAATCCTGTCTGGCTTCCTCTCCGGCCTTTATTCACCTCCCGTGTAGCTGTGAGTGTGTGAGCCTGCAGGGCCCCATGGAATTGCCTAGAAGTAGGCTGAATCGCTGCAAGGGCTGAACAGCAGTATCGGGCAGGCTCGGGCAACGCGCGGCCCGTTCGGGTTATCGCTTCTCGGCCTTTTGGCTAAGATCAAGTGTAGTATCTGTTCTTATCAGTTTAATATCTGATACGTCCCCTATCTGGGGACCATATATTAAATGGATTTTTAGAACAGGGAGATGGAAATAGAGCTTGCTCTGTCCACTCCACGCATTGACCTGGTATTGCAGTATTTCCAGGACCGGTGCACCCTTTCCTTATGTGTTGACTAAAAGCAGATTCCAAAAGTGTTTTTTGTCTTTGCTATTGTTTCTGTCTTTCTGAAGGGATCTCCCCTTTTAATCCCATTATTTCAACACCTGTTGGACAATGCATGAGTGATAATGAGCTCATTGATTAAATGCAATTAATGAATAGATTGCCACCTCTTGTTGTGTGTCGTCTGTGTTTCTGTGTTTCCGGCATTTCACATTGGAACACCTCATTCACCTTCCTTGTCTTCTCTCCGCCCTCCCTTTTAGGTAAGTTAAAGAGCTGCACCTGAGCCAGCCACTGATTGATTGATTGATTGATTGATTGATTGATGCAGCACAACAGTCAAATAGTGGAGTGGAGTAGGGGAACAGCAAACAGCCAATAAAGCAGCCCGCCCGCTCGCCTGCCCGCCACAATGGACCTACCTGTGTACACTAGATGGATGTGATGGAATGTACTGTCGTCCCTACATTTCAAGAAGAAGTAAGAATTGCAGTTGCAACAAAGCCTTGCTTGCCTACAAAGAGAGCAGCAATTTGGATTTGTTACTATGTTACCTCGAAGAATAACAAACTGTGCAAGGATGGAGGTTGTAGGAGCAAGGAGAAGTTGTCTGTAAAGTTGGTGGATGCCTATTTTCCATTTTGCAGTCCCTTGTCTCCCTCTTGTGGCCTCCTGGAGGCAACTAGCTGTGCAAAAAAAAGACAGCCTGGCGGCCGGCTGTTGCAGTGTTGCCCTCTCAGGCAACACTGAGTGACTGACTGAGCCTCACCGTCTTATATAAAGTTCAGACGGAACTTTGCACGTGTCATAGTGGAGCCCTCAGGATTCCAGAGCCAGCTTTCTGACATCATAATGGGGCCTCAGAGATAAAAGCCTGGGCCCAGGCAGTGTTGGTCAGTGCTGCTCAGCAGGCAGCACTGGACTGGACTGGATTACAGCTGATACAAGGTGTGAAGGAACAAGGGGTGGCTGTGGGCATGCACTTGCTGCCGCTGCCAGTGTTTATCTGCATGGCAGCAGGGCATTTGGGCGTTGCCAGGAAGGCGTTTTTATGTAGATTCCTCCTCTTTCAGCACTGCATTGTGGTGCAAGCAAAAGAAGCAAATCCTGTCTGGCTTCCTCTCCGGCCTTTATTCACCTCCCGTGTAGCTGTGAGTGTGTGAGCCTGCAGGGCCCCATGGAATTGCCTAGAAGTAGGCTGAATCGCTGCAAGGGCTGAACAGCAGTATCGGGCAGGCTCGGGCAACGCGCGGCCCGTTCGGGTTATCGCTTCTCGGCCTTTTGGCTAAGATCAAGTGTAGTATCTGTTCTTATCAGTTTAATATCTGATACGTCCCCTATCTGGGGACCATATATTAAATGGATTTTTAGAACAGGGAGATGGAAATAGAGCTTGCTCTGTCCACTCCACGCATTGACCTGGTATTGCAGTATTTCCAGGACCGGTGCACCCTTTCCTTATGTGTTGACTAAAAGCAGATTCCAAAAGTGTTTTTTGTCTTTGCTATTGTTTCTGTCTTTCTGAAGGGATCTCCCCTTTTAATCCCATTATTTCAACACCTGTTGGACAATGCATGAGTGATAATGAGCTCATTGATTAAATGCAATTAATGAATAGATTGCCACCTCTTGTTGTGTGTCGTCTGTGTTTCTGTGTTTCCGGCATTTCACATTGGAACACCTCATTCACCTTCCTTGTCTTCTCTCCGCCCTCCCTTTTAGGTAAGTTAAAGAGCTGCACCTGAGCCAGCCACTGATTGATTGATTGATTGATTGATTGATTGATTGATTGATTGATTGATTGATTGATTGATGCAGCACAACAGTCAAATAGTGGAGTGGAGTAGGGGAACAGCAAACAGCCAATAAAGCAGCCCGCCCGCTCGCCTGCCCGCCACAATGGACCTACCTGTGTACACTAGATGGATGTGATGGAATGTACTGTCGTCCCTACATTTCAAGAATAAGTAAGAATTGCAGTTGCAACAAAGCCTTGCTTGCCTACAAAGAGAGCAGCAATTTGGATTTGTTACTATGTTACCTAGAAGAATAACAAACTGTGCAAGGATGGAGGTTGTAGGAGCAAGGAGAAGTTGTCTGTAAAGTTGGTGGATGCCTATTTTCCATTTTGCAGTCCCTTGTCTCCCTCTTGTGGCCTCCTGGAGGCAACTAGCTGTGCAAAAAAAAGACAGCCTGGCGGCCGGCTGTTGCAGTGTTGCCCTCTCAGGCAACACTGAGTGACTGACTGAGCCTCACCGTCTTATATAAAGTTCAGACGGAACTTTGCACGTGTCATAGTGGAGCCCTCAGGATTCCAGAGCCAGCTTTCTGACATCATAATGGGGCCTCAGAGATAAAAGCCTGGGCCCAGGCAGTGTTGGTCAGTGCTGCTCAGCAGGCAGCACTGGACTGGACTGGATTACAGCTGATACAAGGTGTGAAGGAACAAGGGGTGGCTGTGGGCATGCACTTGCTGCCGCTGCCAGTGTTTATCTGCATGGCAGCAGGGCATTTGGGCGTTGCCAGGAAGGCGTTTTTATGTAGATTCCTCCTCTTTCAGCACTGCATTGTGGTGCAAGCAAAAGAAGCAAATCCTGTCTGGCTTCCTCTCCGGCCTTTATTCACCTCCCGTGTAGCTGTGAGTGTGTGAGCCTGCAGGGCCCCATGGAATTGCCTAGAAGTAGGCTGAATCGCTGCAAGGGCTGAACAGCAGTATCGGGCAGGCTCGGGCAACGCGCGGCCCGTTCGGGTTATCGCTTCTCGGCCTTTTGGCTAAGATCAAGTGTAGTATCTGTTCTTATCAGTTTAATATCTGATACGTCCCCTATCTGGGGACCATATATTAAATGGATTTTTAGAACAGGGAGATGGAAATAGAGCTTGCTCTGTCCACTCCACGCATTGACCTGGTATTGCAGTATTTCCAGGACCGGTGCACCCTTTCCTTATGTGTTGACTAAAAGCAGATTCCAAAAGTGTTTTTTGTCTTTGCTATTGTTTCTGTCTTTCTGAAGGGATCTCCCCTTTTAATCCCATTATTTCAACACCTGTTGGACAATGCATGAGTGATAATGAGCTCATTGATTAAATGCAATTAATGAATAGATTGCCACCTCTTGTTGTGTGTCGTCTGTGTTTCTGTGTTTCCGGCATTTCACATTGGAACACCTCATTCACCTTCCTTGTCTTCTCTCCGCCCTCCCTTTTAGGTAAGTTAAAGAGCTGCACCTGAGCCAGCCACTGATTGATTGATTGATTGATTGATTGATTGATTGATTGATTGATTGATGCAGCACAACAGTCAAATAGTGGAGTGGAGTAGGGGAACAGCAAACAGCCAATAAAGCAGCCCGCCCGCTCGCCTGCCCGCCACAATGGACCTACCTGTGTACACTAGATGGATGTGATGGAATGTACTGTCGTCCCTACATTTCAAGAAGAAGTAAGAATTGCAGTTGCAACAAAGCCTTGCTTGCCTACAAAGAGAGCAGCAATTTGGATTTGTTACTATGTTACCTAGAAGAATAACAAACTGTGCAAGGATGGAGGTTGTAGGAGCAAGGAGAAGTTGTCTGTAAAGTTGGTGGATGCCTATTTTCCATTTTGCAGTCCCTTGTCTCCCTCTTGTGGCCTCCTGGAGGCAACTAGCTGTGCAAAAAAAAGACAGCCTGGCGGCCGGCTGTTGCAGTGTTGCCCTCTCAGGCAACACTGAGTGACTGACTGAGCCTCACCGTCTTATATAAAGTTCAGACGGAACTTTGCACGTGTCATAGTGGAGCCCTCAGGATTCCAGAGCCAGCTTTCTGACATCATAATGGGGCCTCAGAGATAAAAGCCTGGGCCCAGGCAGTGTTGGTCAGTGCTGCTCAGCAGGCAGCACTGGACTGGACTGGATTACAGCTGATACAAGGTGTGAAGGAACAAGGGGTGGCTGTGGGCATGCACTTGCTGCCGCTGCCAGTGTTTATCTGCATGGCAGCAGGGCATTTGGGCGTTGCCAGGAAGGCGTTTTTATGTAGATTCCTCCTCTTTCAGCACTGCATTGTGGTGCAAGCAAAAGAAGCAAATCCTGTCTGGCTTCCTCTCCGGCCTTTATTCACCTCCCGTGTAGCTGTGAGTGTGTGAGCCTGCAGGGCCCCATGGAATTGCCTAGAAGTAGGCTGAATCGCTGCAAGGGCTGAACAGCAGTATCGGGCAGGCTCGGGCAACGCGCGGCCCGTTCGGGTTATCGCTTCTCGGCCTTTTGGCTAAGATCAAGTGTAGTATCTGTTCTTATCAGTTTAATATCTGATACGTCCCCTATCTGGGGACCATATATTAAATGGATTTTTAGAACAGGGAGATGGAAATAGAGCTTGCTCTGTCCACTCCACGCATTGACCTGGTATTGCAGTATTTCCAGGACCGGTGCACCCTTTCCTTATGTGTTGACTAAAAGCAGATTCCAAAAGTGTTTTTTGTCTTTGCTATTGTTTCTGTCTTTCTGAAGGGATCTCCCCTTTTAATCCCATTATTTCAACACCTGTTGGACAATGCATGAGTGATAATGAGCTCATTGATTAAATGCAATTAATGAATAGATTGCCACCTCTTGTTGTGTGTCGTCTGTGTTTCTGTGTTTCCGGCATTTCACATTGGAACACCTCATTCACCTTCCTTGTCTTCTCTCCGCCCTCCCTTTTAGGTAAGTTAAAGAGCTGCACCTGAGCCAGCCACTGATTGATTGATTGATTGATTGATTGATTGATTGATTGATTGATTGATTGATGCAGCACAACAGTCAAATAGTGGAGTGGAGTAGGGGAACAGCAAACAGCCAATAAAGCAGCCCGCCCGCTCGCCTGCCCGCCACAATGGACCTACCTGTGTACACTAGATGGATGTGATGGAATGTACTGTCGTCCCTACATTTCAAGAAGAAGTAAGAATTGCAGTTGCAACAAAGCCTTGCTTGCCTACAAAGAGAGCAGCAATTTGGATTTGTTACTATGTTACCTAGAAGAATAACAAACTGTGCAAGGATGGAGGTTGTAGGAGCAAGGAGAAGTTGTCTGTAAAGTTGGTGGATACCTATTTTCCATTTTGCAATCCCTTGTCTCCCTCTTGTGGCCTCCTGGAGGCAACTAGCTGTGCAAAAAAAAGACAGCCTGGCGGCCGGCTGTTGCAGTGTTGCCCTCTCAGGCAACACTGAGTGACTGACTGAGCCTCACCATCTTATATAAAGTTCAGACGGAACTTTGCACGTGTCATAGTGGAGCCCTCAGGATTCCAGAGCCAGCTTTCTGACATCATAATGGGGCCTCAGAGATAAAAGCCTGGGCCCAGGCAGTGTTGGTCAGTGCTGCTCAGCAGGCAGCACTGGACTGGACTGGATTACAGCTGATACAAGGTGTGAAGGAACAAGGGGTGGCTGTGGGCATGCACTTGCTGCCGCTGCCAGTGTTTATCTGCATGGCAGCAGGGCATTTGGGCGTTGCCAGGAAGGCGTTTTTATGTAGATTCCTCCTCTTTCAGCACTGCATTGTGGTGCAAGCAAAAGAAGCAAATCCTGTCTGGCTTCCTCTCCGGCCTTTATTCACCTCCCGTGTAGCTGTGAGTGTGTGAGCCTGCAGGGCCCCATGGAATTGCCTAGAAGTAGGCTGAATCGCTGCAAGGGCTGAACAGCAGTATCGGGCAGGCTCGGGCAACGCGCGGCCCGTTCGGGTTATCGCTTCTCGGCCTTTTGGCTAAGATCAAGTGTAGTATCTGTTCTTATCAGTTTAATATCTGATACGTCCCCTATCTGGGGACCATATATTAAATGGATTTTTAGAACAGGGAGATGGAAATAGAGCTTGCTCTGTCCACTCCACGCATTGACCTGGTATTGCAGTATTTCCAGGACCGGTGCACCCTTTCCTTATGTGTTGACTAAAAGCAGATTCCAAAAGTGTTTTTTGTCTTTGCTATTGTTTCTGTCTTTCTGAAGGGATCTCCCCTTTTAATCCCATTATTTCAACACCTGTTGGACAATGCATGAGTGATAATGAGCTCATTGATTAAATGCAATTAATGAATAGATTGCCACCTCTTGTTGTGTGTCGTCTGTGTTTCTGTGTTTCCGGCATTTCACATTGGAACACCTCATTCACCTTCCTTGTCTTCTCTCCGCCCTCCCTTTTAGGTAAGTTAAAGAGCTGCACCTGAGCCAGCCACTGATTGATTGATTGATTGATTGATTGATTGATTGATTGATTGATTGATTGATTGATTGCAGCACAACAGTCAAATAGTGGAGTGGAGTAGGGGAACAGCAAACAGCCAATAAAGCAGCCCGCCCGCTCGCCTGCCCGCCACAATGGACCTACCTGTGTACACTAGATGGATGTGATGGAATGTACTGTCGTCCCTACATTTCAAGAAGAAGTAAGAATTGCAGTTGCAACAAAGCCTTGCTTGCCTACAAAGAGAGCAGCAATTTGGATTTGTTACTATGTTACCTAGAAGAATAACAAACTGTGCAAGGATGGAGGTTGTAGGAGCAAGGAGAAGTTGTCTGTAAAGTTGGTGGATGCCTATTTTCCATTTTGCAGTCCCTTGTCTCCCTCTTGTGGCCTCCTGGAGGCAACTAGCTGTGCAAAAAAAAGACAGCCTGGCGGCCGGCTGTTGCAGTGTTGCCCTCTCAGGCAACACTGAGTGACTGACTGAGCCTCACCGTCTTATATAAAGTTCAGATGGAACTTTGCACGTGTCATAGTGGAGCCCTCAGGATTCCAGAGCCAGCTTTCTGACATCATAATGGGGCCTCAGAGATAAAAGCCTGGGCCCAGGCAGTGTTGGTCAGTGCTGCTCAGCAGGCAGCACTGGACTGGACTGGATTACAGCTGATACAAGGTGTGAAGGAACAAGGGGTGGCTGTGGGCATGCACTTGCTGCCGCTGCCAGTGTTTATCTGCATGGCAGCAGGGCATTTGGGCGTTGCCAGGAAGGCGTTTTTATGTAGATTCCTCCTCTTTCAGCACTGCATTGTGGTGCAAGCAAAAGAAGCAAATCCTGTCTGGCTTCCTCTCCGGCCTTTATTCACCTCCCGTGTAGCTGTGAGTGTGTGAGCCTGCAGGGCCCCATGGAATTGCCTAGAAGTAGGCTGAATCGCTGCAAGGGCTGAACAGCAGTATCGGGCAGGCTCGGGCAACGCGCGGCCCGTTCGGGTTATCGCTTCTCGGCCTTTTGGCTAAGATCAAGTGTAGTATCTGTTCTTATCAGTTTAATATCTGATACGTCCCCTATCTGGGGACCATATATTAAATGGATTTTTAGAACAGGGAGATGGAAATAGAGCTTGCTCTGTCCACTCCACGCATTGACCTGGTATTGCAGTATTTCCAGGACCGGTGCACCCTTTCCTTATGTGTTGACTAAAAGCAGATTCCAAAAGTGTTTTTTGTCTTTGCTATTGTTTCTGTCTTTCTGAAGGGATCTCCCCTTTTAATCCCATTATTTCAACACCTGTTGGACAATGCATGAGTGATAATGAGCTCATTGATTAAATGCAATTAATGAATAGATTGCCACCTCTTGTTGTGTGTCGTCTGTGTTTCTGTGTTTCCGGCATTTCACATTGGAACACCTCATTCACCTTCCTTGTCTTCTCTCCGCCCTCCCTTTTAGGTAAGTTAAAGAGCTGCACCTGAGCCAGCCACTGATTGATTGATTGATTGATTGATTGATGATTGATTGATTGATGCAGCACAACAGTCAAATAGTGGAGTGGAGTAGGGGAACAGCAAACAGCCAATAAAGCAGCCCGCCCGCTCGCCTGCCCGCCACAATGGACCTACCTGTGTACACTAGATGGATGTGATGGAATGTACTGTCGTCCCTACATTTCAAGAAGAAGTAAGAATTGCAGTTGCAACAAAGCCTTGCTTGCCTACAAAGAGAGCAGCAATTTGGATTTGTTACTATGTTACCTAGAAGAATAACAAACTGTGCAAGGATGGAGGTTGTAGGAGCAAGGAGAAGTTGTCTGTAAAGTTGGTGGATGCCTATTTTCCATTTTGCAGTCCCTTGTCTCCCTCTTGTGGCCTCCTGGAGGCAACTAGCTGTGCAAAAAAAAGACAGCCTGGCGGCCGGCTGTTGCAGTGTTGCCCTCTCAGGCAACACTGAGTGACTGACTGAGCCTCACCGTCTTATATAAAGTTCAGACGGAACTTTGCACGTGTCATAGTGGAGCCCTCAGGATTCCAGAGCCAGCTTTCTGACATCATAATGGGGCCTCAGAGATAAAAGCCTGGGCCCAGGCAGTGTTGGTCAGTGCTGCTCAGCAGGCAGCACTGGACTGGACTGGATTACAGCTGATACAAGGTGTGAAGGAACAAGGGGTGGCTGTGGGCATGCACTTGCTGCCGCTGCCAGTGTTTATCTGCATGGCAGCAGGGCATTTGGGCGTTGCCAGGAAGGCGTTTTTATGTAGATTCCTCCTCTTTCAGCACTGCATTGTGGTGCAAGCAAAAGAAGCAAATCCTGTCTGGCTTCCTCTCCGGCCTTTATTCACCTCCCGTGTAGCTGTGAGTGTGTGAGCCTGCAGGGCCCCATGGAATTGCCTAGAAGTAGGCTGAATCGCTGCAAGGGCTGAACAGCAGTATCGGGCAGGCTCGGGCAACGCGCGGCCCGTTCGGGTTATCGCTTCTCGGCCTTTTGGCTAAGATCAAGTGTAGTATCTGTTCTTATCAGTTTAATATCTGATACGTCCCCTATCTGGGGACCATATATTAAATGGATTTTTAGAACAGGGAGATGGAAATAGAGCTTGCTCTGTCCACTCCACGCATTGACCTGGTATTGCAGTATTTCCAGGACCGGTGCACCCTTTCCTTATGTGTTGACTAAAAGCAGATTCCAAAAGTGTTTTTTGTCTTTGCTATTGTTTCTGTCTTTCTGAAGGGATCTCCCCTTTTAATCCCATTATTTCAACACCTGTTGGACAATGCATGAGTGATAATGAGCTCATTGATTAAATGCAATTAATGAATAGATTGCCACCTCTTGTTGTGTGTCGTCTGTGTTTCTGTGTTTCCGGCATTTCACATTGGAACACCTCATTCACCTTCCTTGTCTTCTCTCCGCCCTCCCTTTTAGGTAAGTTAAAGAGCTGCACCTGAGCCAGCCACTGATTGATTGATTGATTGATTGATTGATTGATTGATGCAGCACAACAGTCAAATAGTGGAGTGGAGTAGGGGAACAGCAAACAGCCAATAAAGCAGCCCGCCCGCTCGCCTGCCCGCCACAATGGACCAACCTGTGTACACTAGATGGATGTGATGGAATGTACTGTCGTCCCTACATTTCAAGAAGAAGTAAGAATTGCAGTTGCAACAAAGCCTTGCTTGCCTACAAAGAGAGCAGCAATTTGGATTTGTTACTATGTTACCTAGAAGAATAACAAACTGTGCAAGGATGGAGGTTGTAGGAGCAAGGAGAAGTTGTCTGTAAAGTTGGTGGATGCCTATTTTCCATTTTGCAGTCCCTTGTCTCCCTCTTGTGGCCTCCTGGAGGCAACTAGCTGTGCAAAAAAAAGACAGCCTGGCGGCCGGCTGTTGCAGTGTTGCCCTCTCAGGCAACACTGAGTGACTGACTGAGCCTCACCGTCTTATATAAAGTTCAGACGGAACTTTGCACGTGTCATAGTGGAGCCCTCAGGATTCCAGAGCCAGCTTTCTGACATCATAATGGGGCCTCAGAGATAAAAGCCTGGGCCCAGGCAGTGTTGGTCAGTGCTGCTCAGCAGGCAGCACTGGACTGGACTGGATTACAGCTGATACAAGGTGTGAAGGAACAAGGGGTGGCTGTGGGCATGCACTTGCTGCCGCTGCCAGTGTTTATCTGCATGGCAGCAGGGCATTTGGGCGTTGCCAGGAAGGCGTTTTTATGTAGATTCCTCCTCTTTCAGCACTGCATTGTGGTGCAAGCAAAAGAAGCAAATCCTGTCTGGCTTCCTCTCCGGCCTTTATTCACCTCCCGTGTAGCTGTGAGTGTGTGAGCCTGCAGGGCCCCATGGAATTGCCTAGAAGTAGGCTGAATCGCTGCAAGGGCTGAACAGCAGTATCGGGCAGGCTCGGGCAACGCGCGGCCCGTTCGGGTTATCGCTTCTCGGCCTTTTGGCTAAGATCAAGTGTAGTATCTGTTCTTATCAGTTTAATATCTGATACGTCCCCTATCTGGGGACCATATATTAAATGGATTTTTAGAACAGGGAGATGGAAATAGAGCTTGCTCTGTCCACTCCACGCATTGACCTGGTATTGCAGTATTTCCAGGACCGGTGCACCCTTTCCTTATGTGTTGACTAAAAGCAGATTCCAAAAGTGTTTTTTGTCTTTGCTATTGTTTCTGTCTTTCTGAAGGGATCTCCCCTTTTAATCCCATTATTTCAACACCTGTTGGACAATGCATGAGTGATAATGAGCTCATTGATTAAATGCAATTAATGAATAGATTGCCACCTCTTGTTGTGTGTCGTCTGTGTTTCTGTGTTTCCGGCATTTCACATTGGAACACCTCATTCACCTTCCTTGTCTTCTCTCCGCCCTCCCTTTTAGGTAAGTTAAAGAGCTGCACCTGAGCCAGCCACTGATTGATTGATTGATTGATTGATTGATTGATTGATTGATGCAGCACAACAGTCAAATAGTGGAGTGGAGTAGGGGAACAGCAAACAGCCAATAAAGCAGCCCGCCCGCTCGCCTGCCCGCCACAATGGACCTACCTGTGTACACTAGATGGATGTGATGGAATGTACTGTCGTCCCTACATTTCAAGAAGAAGTAAGAATTGCAGTTGCAACAAAGCCTTGCTTGCCTACAAAGAGAGCAGCAATTTGGATTTGTTACTATGTTACCTAGAAGAATAACAAACTGTGCAAGGATGGAGGTTGTAGGAGCAAGGAGAAGTTGTCTGTAAAGTTGGTGGATGCCTATTTTCCATTTTGCAGTCCCTTGTCTCCCTCTTGTGGCCTCCTGGAGGCAACTAGCTGTGCAAAAAAAAGACAGCCTGGCGGCCGGCTGTTGCAGTGTTGCCCTCTCAGGCAACACTGAGTGACTGACTGAGCCTCACCGTCTTATATAAAGTTCAGACGGAACTTTGCACGTGTCATAGTGGAGCCCTCAGGATTCCAGAGCCAGCTTTCTGACATCATAATGGGGCCTCAGAGATAAAAGCCTGGGCCCAGGCAGTGTTGGTCAGTGCTGCTCAGCAGGCAGCACTGGACTGGACTGGATTACAGCTGATACAAGGTGTGAAGGAACAAGGGGTGGCTGTGGGCATGCACTTGCTGCCGCTGCCAGTGTTTATCTGCATGGCAGCAGGGCATTTGGGCGTTGCCAGGAAGGCGTTTTTATGTAGATTCCTCCTCTTTCAGCACTGCATTGTGGTGCAAGCAAAAGAAGCAAATCCTGTCTGGCTTCCTCTCCGGCCTTTATTCACCTCCCGTGTAGCTGTGAGTGTGTGAGCCTGCAGGGCCCCATGGAATTGCCTAGAAGTAGGCTGAATCGCTGCAAGGGCTGAACAGCAATATCGGGCAGGCTCGGGCAACGCGCGGCCCGTTCGGGTTATCGCTTCTCGGCCTTTTGGCTAAGATCAAGTGTAGTATCTGTTCTTATCAGTTTAATATCTGATACGTCCCCTATCTGGGGACCATATATTAAATGGATTTTTAGAACAGGGAGATGGAAATAGAGCTTGCTCTGTCCACTCCACGCATTGACCTGGTATTGCAGTATTTCCAGGACCGGTGCACCCTTTCCTTATGTGTTGACTAAAAGCAGATTCCAAAAGTGTTTTTTGTCTTTGCTATTGTTTCTGTCTTTCTGAAGGGATCTCCCCTTTTAATCCCATTATTTCAACACCTGTTGGACAATGCATGAGTGATAATGAGCTCATTGATTAAATGCAATTAATGAATAGATTGCCACCTCTTGTTGTGTGTCGTCTGTGTTTCTGTGTTTCCGGCATTTCACATTGGAACACCTCATTCACCTTCCTTGTCTTCTCTCCGCCCTCCCTTTTAGGTAAGTTAAAGAGCTGCACCTGAGCCAGCCACTGATTGATTGATTGATTGATTGATTGATTGATTGATTGATTGATTGATTGATTGATTGATTGATTGATGCAGCACAACAGTCAAATAGTGGAGTGGAGTAGGGGAACAGCAAACAGCCAATAAAGCAGCCCGCCCGCTCGCCTGCCCGCCACAATGGACCTACCTGTGTACACTAGATGGATGTGATGGAATGTACTGTCGTCCCTACATTTCAAGAAGAAGTAAGAATTGCAGTTGCAACAAAGCCTTGCTTGCCTACAAAGAGAGCAGCAATTTGGATTTGTTACTATGTTACCTAGAAGAATAACAAACTGTGCAAGGATGGAGGTTGTAGGAGCAAGGAGAAGTTGTCTGTAAAGTTGGTGGATGCCTATTTTCCATTTTGCAGTCCCTTGTCTCCCTCTTGTGGCCTCCTGGAGGCAACTAGCTGTGCAAAAAAAAGACAGCCTGGCGGCCGGCTGTTGCAGTGTTGCCCTCTCAGGCAACACTGAGTGACTGACTGAGCCTCACCGTCTTATATAAAGTTCAGACGGAACTTTGCACGTGTCATAGTGGAGCCCTCAGGATTCCAGAGCCAGCTTTCTGACATCATAATGGGGCCTCAGAGATAAAAGCCTGGGCCCAGGCAGTGTTGGTCAGTGCTGCTCAGCAGGCAGCACTGGACTGGACTGGATTACAGCTGATACAAGGTGTGAAGGAACAAGGGGTGGCTGTGGGCATGCACTTGCTGCCGCTGCCAGTGTTTATCTGCATGGCAGCAGGACATTTGGGCGTTGCCAGGAAGGCGTTTTTATGTAGATTCCTCCTCTTTCAGCACTGCATTGTGGTGCAAGCAAAAGAAGCAAATCCTGTCTGGCTTCCTCTCCGGCCTTTATTCACCTCCCGTGTAGCTGTGAGTGTGTGAGCCTGCAGGGCCCCATGGAATTGCCTAGAAGTAGGCTGAATCGCTGCAAGGGCTGAACAGCAGTATCGGGCAGGCTCGGGCAACGCGCGGCCCGTTCGGGTTATCGCTTCTCGGCCTTTTGGCTAAGATCAAGTGTAGTATCTGTTCTTATCAGTTTAATATCTGATACGTCCCCTATCTGGGGACCATATATTAAATGGATTTTTAGAACAGGGAGATGGAAATAGAGCTTGCTCTGTCCACTCCACGCATTGACCTGGTATTGCAGTATTTCCAGGACCGGTGCACCCTTTCCTTATGTGTTGACTAAAAGCAGATTCCAAAAGTGTTTTTTGTCTTTGCTATTGTTTCTGTCTTTCTGAAGGGATCTCCCCTTTTAATCCCATTATTTCAACACCTGTTGGACAATGCATGAGTGATAATGAGCTCATTGATTAAATGCAATTAATGAATAGATTGCCACCTCTTGTTGTGTGTCGTCTGTGTTTCTGTGTTTCCGGCATTTCACATTGGAACACCTCATTCACCTTCCTTGTCTTCTCTCCGCCCTCCCTTTTAGGTAAGTTAAAGAGCTGCACCTGAGCCAGCCACTGATTGATTGATTGATTGATTGATTGATTGATTGATTGATTGATTGATTGATTGATTGATTGATGCAGCACAACAGTCAAATAGTGGAGTGGAGTAGGGGAACAGCAAACAGCCAATAAAGCAGCCCGCCCGCTCGCCTGCCCGCCACAATGGACCTACCTGTGTACACTAGATGGATGTGATGGAATGTACTGTCGTCCCTACATTTCAAGAAGAAGTAAGAATTGCAGTTGCAACAAAGCCTTGCTTGCCTACAAAGAGAGCAGCAATTTGGATTTGTTACTATGTTACCTAGAAGAATAACAAACTGTGCAAGGATGGAGGTTGTAGGAGCAAGGAGAAGTTGTCTGTAAAGTTGGTGGATGCCTATTTTCCATTTTGCAGTCCCTTGTCTCCCTCTTGTGGCCTCCTGGAGGCAACTAGCTGTGCAAAAAAAAGACAGCCTGGCGGCCGGCTGTTGCAGTGTTGCCCTCTCAGGCAACACTGAGTGACTGACTGAGCCTCACCGTCTTATATAAAGTTCAGACGGAACTTTGCACGTGTCATAGTGGAGCCCTCAGGATTCCAGAGCCAGCTTTCTGACATCATAATGGGGCCTCAGAGATAAAAGCCTGGGCCCAGGCAGTGTTGGTCAGTGCTGCTCAGCAGGCAGCACGGGACTGGACTGGATTACAGCTGATACAAGGTGTGAAGGAACAAGGGGTGGCTGTGGGCATGCACTTGCTGCCGCTGCCAGTGTTTATCTGCATGGCAGCAGGGCATTTGGGCGTTGCCAGGAAGGCGTTTTTATGTAGATTCCTCCTCTTTCAGCACTGCATTGTGGTGCAAGCAAAAGAAGCAAATCCTGTCTGGCTTCCTCTCCGGCCTTTATTCACCTCCCGTGTAGCTGTGAGTGTGTGAGCCTGCAGGGCCCCATGGAATTGCCTAGAAGTAGGCTGAATCGCTGCAAGGGCTGAACAGCAGTATCGGGCAGACTCGGGCAACGCGCGGCCCGTTCGGGTTATCGCTTCTCGGCCTTTTGGCTAAGATCAAGTGTAGTATCTGTTCTTATCAGTTTAATATCTGATACGTCCCCTATCTGGGGACCATATATTAAATGGATTTTTAGAACAGGGAGATGGAAATAGAGCTTGCTCTGTCCACTCCACGCATTGACCTGGTATTGCAGTATTTCCAGGACCGGTGCACCCTTTCCTTATGTGTTGACTAAAAGCAGATTCCAAAAGTGTTTTTTGTCTTTGCTATTGTTTCTGTCTTTCTGAAGGGATCTCCCCTTTTAATCCCATTATTTCAACACCTGTTGGACAATGCATGAGTGATAATGAGCTCATTGATTAAATGCAATTAATGAATAGATTGCCACCTCTTGTTGTGTGTCGTCTGTGTTTCTGTGTTTCCGGCATTTCACATTGGAACACCTCATTCACCTTCCTTGTCTTCTCTCCGCCCTCCCTTTTAGGTAAGTTAAAGAGCTGCACCTGAGCCAGCCACTGATTGATTGATTGATTGATTGATTGATTGATTGATTGATTGATTGATGCAGCACAACAGTCAAATAGTGGAGTGGAGTAGGGGAACAGCAAACAGCCAATAAAGCAGCCCGCCCGCTCGCCTGCCCGCCACAATGGACCTACCTGTGTACACTAGATGGATGTGATGGAATGTACTGTCATCCCTACATTTCAAGAAGAAGTAAGAATTGCAGTTGCAACAAAGCCTTGCTTGCCTACAAAGAGAGCAGCAATTTGGATTTGTTACTATGTTACCTAGAAGAATAACAAACTGTGCAAGGATGGAGGTTGTAGGAGCAAGGAGAAGTTGTCTGTAAAGTTGGTGGATGCCTATTTTCCATTTTGCAGTCCCTTGTCTCCCTCTTGTGGCCTCCTGGAGGCAACTAGCTGTGCAAAAAAAAGACAGCCTGGCGGCCGGCTGTTGCAGTGTTGCCCTCTCAGGCAACACTGAGTGACTGACTGAGCCTCATCGTCTTATATAAAGTTCAGACGGAACTTTGCACGTGTCATAGTGGAGCCCTCAGGATTCCAGAGCCAGCTTTCTGACATCATAATGGGGCCTCAGAGATAAAAGCCTGGGCCCAGGCAGTGTTGGTCAGTGCTGCTCAGCAGGCAGCACTGGACTGGACTGGATTACAGCTGATACAAGGTGTGAAGGAACAAGGGGTGGCTGTGGGCATGCACTTGCTGCCGCTGCCAGTGTTTATCTGCATGGCAGCAGGGCATTTGGGCGTTGCCAGGAAGGCGTTTTTATGTAGATTCCTCCTCTTTCAGCACTGCATTGTGGTGCAAGCAAAAGAAGCAAATCCTGTCTGGCTTCCTCTCCGGCCTTTATTCACCTCCCGTGTAGCTGTGAGTGTGTGAGCCTGCAGGGCCCCATGGAATTGCCTAGAAGTAGGCTGAATCGCTGCAAGGGCTGAACAGCAGTATCGGGCAGGCTCGGGCAACGCGCGGCCCGTTCGGGTTATCGCTTCTCGGCCTTTTGGCTAAGATCAAGTGTAGTATCTGTTCTTATCAGTTTAATATCTGATACGTCCCCTATCTGGGGACCATATATTAAATGGATTTTTAGAACAGGGAGATGGAAATAGAGCTTGCTCTGTCCACTCCACGCATTGACCTGGTATTGCAGTATTTCCAGGACCGGTGCACCCTTTCCTTATGTGTTGACTAAAAGCAGATTCCAAAAGTGTTTTTTGTCTTTGCTATTGTTTCTGTCTTTCTGAAGGGATCTCCCCTTTTAATCCCATTATTTCAACACCTGTTGGACAATGCATGAGTGATAATGAGCTCATTGATTAAATGCAATTAATGAATAGATTGCCACCTCTTGTTGTGTGTCGTCTGTGTTTCTGTGTTTCCGGCATTTCACATTGGAACACCTCATTCACCTTCCTTGTCTTCTCTCCGCCCTCCCTTTTAGGTAAGTTAAAGAGCTGCACCTGAGCCAGCCACTGATTGATTGATTGATTGATTGATTGATTGATTGATTGATTGATTGATTGATTGATGCAGCACAACAGTCAAATAGTGGAGTGGAGTAGGGGAACAGCAAACAGCCAATAAAGCAGCCCGCCCGCTCGCCTGCCCGCCACAATGGACCTACCTGTGTACACTAGATGGATGTGATGGAATGTACTGTCGTCCCTACATTTCAAGAAGAAGTAAGAATTGCAGTTGCAACAAAGCCTTGCTTGCCTACAAAGAGAGCAGCAATTTGGATTTGTTACTATGTTACCTAGAAGAATAACAAACTGTGCAAGGATGGAGGTTGTAGGAGCAAGGAGAAGTTGTCTGTAAAGTTGGTGGATGCCTATTTTCCATTTTGCAGTCCCTTGTCTCCCTCTTGTGGCCTCCTGGAGGCAACTAGCTGTGCAAAAAAAAGACAGCCTGGCGGCCGGCTGTTGCAGTGTTGCCCTCTCAGGCAACACTGAGTGACTGACTGAGCCTCACCGTCTTATATAAAGTTCAGACGGAACTTTGCACGTGTCATAGTGGAGCCCTCAGGATTCCAGAGCCAGCTTTCTGACATCATAATGGGGCCTCAGAGATAAAAGCCTGGGCCCAGGCAGTGTTGGTCAGTGCTGCTCAGCAGGCAGCACTGGACTGGACTGGATTACAGCTGATACAAGGTGTGAAGGAACAAGGGGTGGCTGTGGGCATGCACTTGCTGCCGCTGCCAGTGTTTATCTGCATGGCAGCAGGGCATTTGGGCGTTGCCAGGAAGGCGTTTTTATGTAGATTCCTCCTCTTTCAGCACTGCATTGTGGTGCAAGCAAAAGAAGCAAATCCTGTCTGGCTTCCTCTCCGGCCTTTATTCACCTCCCGTGTAGCTGTGAGTGTGTGAGCCTGCAGGGCCCCATGGAATTGCCTAGAAGTAGGCTGAATCGCTGCAAGGGCTGAACAGCAGTATCGGGCAGGCTCGGGCAACGCGCGGCCCGTTCGGGTTATCGCTTCTCGGCCTTTTGGCTAAGATCAAGTGTAGTATCTGTTCTTATCAGTTTAATATCTGATACGTCCCCTATCTGGGGACCATATATTAAATGGATTTTTAGAACAGGGAGATGGAAATAGAGCTTGCTCTGTCCACTCCACGCATTGACCTGGTATTGCAGTATTTCCAGGACCGGTGCACCCTTTCCTTATGTGTTGACTAAAAGCAGATTCCAAAAGTGTTTTTTGTCTTTGCTATTGTTTCTGTCTTTCTGAAGGGATCTCCCCTTTTAATCCCATTATTTCAACACCTGTTGGACAATGCATGAGTGATAATGAGCTCATTGATTAAATGCAATTAATGAATAGATTGCCACCTCTTGTTGTGTGTCGTCTGTGTTTCTGTGTTTCCGGCATTTCACATTGGAACACCTCATTCACCTTCCTTGTCTTCTCTCCGCCCTCCCTTTTAGGTAAGTTAAAGAGCTGCACCTGAGCCAGCCACTGATTGATTGATTGATTGATTGATTGATTGATTGATTGATTGATTGATTGATTGATTGATTGATGCAGCACAACAGTCAAATAGTGGAGTGGAGTAGGGGAACAGCAAACAGCCAATAAAGCAGCCCGCCCGCTCGCCTGCCCGCCACAATGGACCTACCTGTGTACACTAGATGGATGTGATGGAATGTACTGTCGTCCCTACATTTCAAGAAGAAGTAAGAATTGCAGTTGCAACAAAGCCTTGCTTGCCTACAAAGAGAGCAGCAATTTGGATTTGTTACTATGTTACCTAGAAGAATAACAAACTGTGCAAGGATGGAGGTTGTAGGAGCAAGGAGAAGTTGTCTGTAAAGTTGGTGGATGCCTATTTTCCATTTTGCAGTCCCTTGTCTCCCTCTTGTGGCCTCCTGGAGGCAACTAGCTGTGCAAAAAAAAAGACAGCCTGGCGGCCGGCTGTTGCAGTGTTGCCCTCTCAGGCAACACTGAGTGACTGACTGAGCCTCACCGTCTTATATAAAGTTCAGACGGAACTTTGCACGTGTCATAGTGGAGCCCTCAGGATTCCAGAGCCAGCTTTCTGACATCATAATGGGGCCTCAGAGATAAAAGCCTGGGCCCAGGCAGTGTTGGTCAGTGCTGCTCAGCAGGCAGCACTGGACTGGACTGGATTACAGCTGATACAAGGTGTGAAGGAACAAGGGGTGGCTGTGGGCATGCACTTGCTGCCGCTGCCAGTGTTTATCTGCATGGCAGCAGGGCATTTGGGCGTTGCCAGGAAGGCGTTTTTATGTAGATTCCTCCTCTTTCAGCACTGCATTGTGGTGCAAGCAAAAGAAGCAAATCCTGTCTGGCTTCCTCTCCGGCCTTTATTCACCTCCCGTGTAGCTGTGAGTGTGTGAGCCTGCAGGGCCCCATGGAATTGCCTAGAAGTAGGCTGAATCGCTGCAAGGGCTGAACAGCAGTATCGGGCAGGCTCGGGCAACGCGCGGCCCGTTCGGGTTATCGCTTCTCGGCCTTTTGGCTAAGATCAAGTGTAGTATCTGTTCTTATCAGTTTAATATCTGATACGTCCCCTATCTGGGGACCATATATTAAATGGATTTTTAGAACAGGGAGATGGAAATAGAGCTTGCTCTGTCCACTCCACGCATTGACCTGGTATTGCAGTATTTCCAGGACCGGTGCACCCTTTCCTTATGTGTTGACTAAAAGCAGATTCCAAAAGTGTTTTTTGTCTTTGCTATTGTTTCTGTCTTTCTGAAGGGATCTCCCCTTTTAATCCCATTATTTCAACACCTGTTGGACAATGCATGAGTGATAATGAGCTCATTGATTAAATGCAATTAATGAATAGATTGCCACCTCTTGTTGTGTGTCGTCTGTGTTTCTGTGTTTCCGGCATTTCACATTGGAACACCTCATTCACCTTCCTTGTCTTCTCTCCGCCCTCCCTTTTAGGTAAGTTAAAGAGCTGCACCTGAGCCAGCCACTGATTGATTGATTGATTGATTGATTGATTGATTGATTGATTGATGCAGCACAACAGTCAAATAGTGGAGTGGAGTAGGGGAACAGCAAACAGCCAATAAAGCAGCCCGCCCGCTCGCCTGCCCGCCACAATGGACCTACCTGTGTACACTAGATGGATGTGATGGAATGTACTGTCGTCCCTACATTTCAAGAAGAAGTAAGAATTGCAGTTGCAACAAAGCCTTGCTTGCCTACAAAGAGAGCAGCAATTTGGATTTGTTACTATGTTACCTAGAAGAATAACAAACTGTGCAAGGATGGAGGTTGTAGGAGCAAGGAGAAGTTGTCTGTAAAGTTGGTGGATGCCTATTTTCCATTTTGCAGTCCCTTGTCTCCCTCTTGTGGCCTCCTGGAGGCAACTAGCTGTGCAAAAAAAAGACAGCCTGGCGGCCGGCTGTTGCAGTGTTGCCCTCTCAGGCAACACTGAGTGACTGACTGAGCCTCACCGTCTTATATAAAGTTCAGACGGAACTTTACACGTGTCATAGTGGAGCCCTCAGGATTCCAGAGCCAGCTTTCTGACATCATAATGGGGCCTCAGAGATAAAAGCCTGGGCCCAGGCAGTGTTGGTCAGTGCTGCTCAGCAGGCAGCACTGGACTGGACTGGATTACAGCTGATACAAGGTGTGAAGGAACAAGGGGTGGCTGTGGGCATGCACTTGCTGCCGCTGCCAGTGTTTATCTGCATGGCAGCAGGGCATTTGGGCGTTGCCAGGAAGGCGTTTTTATGTAGATTCCTCCTCTTTCAGCACTGCATTGTGGTGCAAGCAAAAGAAGCAAATCCTGTCTGGCTTCCTCTCCGGCCTTTATTCACCTCCCGTGTAGCTGTGAGTGTGTGAGCCTGCAGGGCCCCATGGAATTGCCTAGAAGTAGGCTGAATCGCTGCAAGGGCTGAACAGCAGTATCGGGCAGGCTCGGGCAACGCGCGGCCCGTTCGGGTTATCGCTTCTCGGCCTTTTGGCTAAGATCAAGTGTAGTATCTGTTCTTATCAGTTTAATATCTGATACGTCCCCTATCTGGGGACCATATATTAAATGGATTTTTAGAACAGGGAGATGGAAATAGAGCTTGCTCTGTCCACTCCACGCATTGACCTGGTATTGCAGTATTTCCAGGACCGGTGCACCCTTTCCTTATGTGTTGACTAAAAGCAGATTCCAAAAGTGTTTTTTGTCTTTGCTATTGTTTCTGTCTTTCTGAAGGGATCTCCCCTTTTAATCCCATTATTTCAACACCTGTTGGACAATGCATGAGTGATAATGAGCTCATTGATTAAATGCAATTAATGAATAGATTGCCACCTCTTGTTGTGTGTCGTCTGTGTTTCTGTGTTTCCGGCATTTCACATTGGAACACCTCATTCACCTTCCTTGTCTTCTCTCCGCCCTCCCTTTTAGGTAAGTTAAAGAGCTGCACCTGAGCCAGCCACTGATTGATTGATTGATTGATTGATTGATTGATTGATTGATTGATTGATTGATTGATTGATGCAGCACAACAGTCAAATAGTGGAGTGGAGTAGGGGAACAGCAAACAGCCAATAAAGCAGCCCGCCCACTCGCCTGCCCGCCACAATGGACCTACCTGTGTACACTAGATGGATGTGATGGAATGTACTGTCGTCCCTACATTTCAAGAAGAAGTAAGAATTGCAGTTGCAACAAAGCCTTGCTTGCCTACAAAGAGAGCAGCAATTTGGATTTGTTACTATGTTACCTAGAAGAATAACAAACTGTGCAAGGATGGAGGTTGTAGGAGCAAGGAGAAGTTGTCTGTAAAGTTGGTGGATGCCTATTTTCCATTTTGCAGTCCCTTGTCTCCCTCTTGTGGCCTCCTGGAGGCAACTAGCTGTGCAAAAAAAAGACAGCCTGGCGGCCGGCTGTTGCAGTGTTGCCCTCTCAGGCAACACTGAGTGACTGACTGAGCCTCACCGTCTTATATAAAGTTCAGACGGAACTTTGCACGTGTCATAGTGGAGCCCTCAGGATTCCAGAGCCAGCTTTCTGACATCATAATGGGGCCTCAGAGATAAAAGCCTGGGCCCAGGCAGTGTTGGTCAGCGCTGCTCAGCAGGCAGCACTGGACTGGACTGGATTACAGCTGATACAAGGTGTGAAGGAACAAGGGGTGGCTGTGGGCATGCACTTGCTGCCGCTGCCAGTGTTTATC
Organism: Rhinoderma darwinii; assembly: GCF_050947455.1. Classification (NCBI taxonomy): domain Eukaryota; kingdom Metazoa; phylum Chordata; class Amphibia; order Anura; family Rhinodermatidae; genus Rhinoderma; species Rhinoderma darwinii. The sequence goes on from NW_027461821.1 coordinate 694,312, forward strand.
TGCATGGCAGCAGGGCATTTGGGCGTTGCCAGGAAGGCGTTTTTATGTAGATTCCTCCTCTTTCAGCACTGCATTGTGGTGCAAGCAAAAGAAGCAAATCCTGTCTGGCTTCCTCTCCGGCCTTTATTCACCTCCCGTGTAGCTGTGAGTGTGTGAGCCTGCAGGGCCCCATGGAATTGCCTAGAAGTAGGCTGAATCGCTGCAAGGGCTGAACAGCAGTATCGGGCAGGCTCGGGCAACGCGCGGCCCGTTCGGGTTATCGCTTCTCGGCCTTTTGGCTAAGATCAAGTGTAGTATCTGTTCTTATCAGTTTAATATCTGATACGTCCCCTATCTGGGGACCATATATTAAATGGATTTTTAGAACAGGGAGATGGAAATAGAGCTTGCTCTGTCCACTCCACGCATTGACCTGGTATTGCAGTATTTCCAGGACCGGTGCACCCTTTCCTTATGTGTTGACTAAAAGCAGATTCCAAAAGTGTTTTTTGTCTTTGCTATTGTTTCTGTCTTTCTGAAGGGATCTCCCCTTTTAATCCCATTATTTCAACACCTGTTGGACAATGCATGAGTGATAATGAGCTCATTGATTAAATGCAATTAATGAATAGATTGCCACCTCTTGTTGTGTGTCGTCTGTGTTTCTGTGTTTCCGGCATTTCACATTGGAACACCTCATTCACCTTCCTTGTCTTCTCTCCGCCCTCCCTTTTAGGTAAGTTAAAGAGCTGCACCTGAGCCAGCCACTGATTGATTGATTGATTGATTGATTGATTGATTGATTGATTGATTGATTGATGCAGCACAACAGTCAAATAGTGGAGTGGAGTAGGGGAACAGCAAACAGCCAATAAAGCAGCCCGCCCGCTCGCCTGCCCGCCACAATGGACCTACCTGTGTACACTAGATGGATGTGATGGAATGTACTGTCGTCCCTACATTTCAAGAATAAGTAAGAATTGCAGTTGCAACAAAGCCTTGCTTGCCTACAAAGAGAGCAGCAATTTGGATTTGTTACTATGTTACCTAGAAGAATAACAAACTGTGCAAGGATGGAGGTTGTAGGAGCAAGGAGAAGTTGTCTGTAAAGTTGGTGGATGCCTATTTTCCATTTTGCAGTCCCTTGTCTCCCTCTTGTGGCCTCCTGGAGGCAACTAGCTGTGCAAAAAAAAGACAGCCTGGCGGCCGGCTGTTGCAGTGTTGCCCTCTCAGGCAACACTGAGTGACTGACTGAGCCTCACCGTCTTATATAAAGTTCAGACGGAACTTTGCACGTGTCATAGTGGAGCCCTCAGGATTCCAGAGCCAGCTTTCTGACATCATAATGGGGCCTCAGAGATAAAAGCCTGGGCCCAGGCAGTGTTGGTCAGTGCTGCTCAGCAGGCAGCACTGGACTGGACTGGATTACAGCTGATACAAGGTGTGAAGGAACAAGGGGTGGCTGTGGGCATGCACTTGCTGCCGCTGCCAGTGTTTATCTGCATGGCAGCAGGGCATTTGGGCGTTGCCAGGAAGGCGTTTTTATGTAGATTCCTCCTCTTTCAGCACTGCATTGTGGTGCAAGCAAAAGAAGCAAATCCTGTCTGGCTTCCTCTCCGGCCTTTATTCACCTCCCGTGTAGCTGTGAGTGTGTGAGCCTGCAGGGCCCCATGGAATTGCCTAGAAGTAGGCTGAATCGCTGCAAGGGCTGAACAGCAGTATCGGGCAGGCTCGGGCAACGCGCGGCCCGTTCGGGTTATCGCTTCTCGGCCTTTTGGCTAAGATCAAGTGTAGTATCTGTTCTTATCAGTTTAATATCTGATACGTCCCCTATCTGGGGACCATATATTAAATGGATTTTTAGAACAGGGAGATGGAAATAGAGCTTGCTCTGTCCACTCCACGCATTGACCTGGTATTGCAGTATTTCCAGGACCGGTGCACCCTTTCCTTATGTGTTGACTAAAAGCAGATTCCAAAAGTGTTTTTTGTCTTTGCTATTGTTTCTGTCTTTCTGAAGGGATCTCCCCTTTTAATCCCATTATTTCAACACCTGTTGGACAATGCATGAGTGATAATGAGCTCATTGATTAAATGCAATTAATGAATAGATTGCCACCTCTTGTTGTGTGTCGTCTGTGTTTCTGTGTTTCCGGCATTTCACATTGGAACACCTCATTCACCTTCCTTGTCTTCTCTCCGCCCTCCCTTTTAGGTAAGTTAAAGAGCTGCACCTGAGCCAGCCACTGATTGATTGATTGATTGATTGATTGATTGATTGATTGATTGATTGATGCAGCACAACAGTCAAATAGTGGAGTGGAGTAGGGGAACAGCAAACAGCCAATAAAGCAGCCCGCCCGCTCGCCTGCCCGCCACAATGGACCTACCTGTGTACACTAGATGGATGTGATGGAATGTACTGTCGTCCCTACATTTCAAGAAGAAGTAAGAATTGCAGTTGCAACAAAGCCTTGCTTGCCTACAAAGAGAGCAGCAATTTGGATTTGTTACTATGTTACCTAGAAGAATAACAAACTGTGCAAGGATGGAGGTTGTAGGAGCAAGGAGAAGTTGTCTGTAAAGTTGGTGGATGCCTATTTTCCATTTTGCAGTCCCTTGTCTCCCTCTTGTGGCCTCCTGGAGGCAACTAGCTGTGCAAAAAAAAGACAGCCTGGCGGCCGGCTGTTGCAGTGTTGCCCTCTCAGGCAACACTGAGTGACTGACTGAGCCTCACCGTCTTATATAAAGTTCAGACGGAACTTTGCACGTGTCATAGTGGAGCCCTCAGGATTCCAGAGCCAGCTTTCTGACATCATAATGGGGCCTCAGAGATAAAAGCCTGGGCCCAGGCAGTGTTGGTCAGTGCTGCTCAGCAGGCAGCACTGGACTGGACTGGATTACAGCTGATACAAGGTGTGAAGGAACAAGGGGTGGCTGTGGGCATGCACTTGCTGCCGCTGCCAGTGTTTATCTGCATGGCAGCAGGGCATTTGGGCGTTGCCAGGAAGGCGTTTTTATGTAGATTCCTCCTCTTTCAGCACTGCATTGTGGTGCAAGCAAAAGAAGCAAATCCTGTCTGGCTTCCTCTCCGGCCTTTATTCACCTCCCGTGTAGCTGTGAGTGTGTGAGCCTGCAGGGCCCCATGGAATTGCCTAGAAGTAGGCTGAATCGCTGCAAGGGCTGAACAGCAGTATCGGGCAGGCTCGGGCAACGCGCGGCCCGTTCGGGTTATCGCTTCTCGGCCTTTTGGCTAAGATCAAGTGTAGTATCTGTTCTTATCAGTTTAATATCTGATACGTCCCCTATCTGGGGACCATATATTAAATGGATTTTTAGAACAGGGAGATGGAAATAGAGCTTGCTCTGTCCACTCCACGCATTGACCTGGTATTGCAGTATTTCCAGGACCGGTGCACCCTTTCCTTATGTGTTGACTAAAAGCAGATTCCAAAAGTGTTTTTTGTCTTTGCTATTGTTTCTGTCTTTCTGAAGGGATCTCCCCTTTTAATCCCATTATTTCAACACCTGTTGGACAATGCATGAGTGATAATGAGCTCATTGATTAAATGCAATTAATGAATAGATTGCCACCTCTTGTTGTGTGTCGTCTGTGTTTCTGTGTTTCCGGCATTTCACATTGGAACACCTCATTCACCTTCCTTGTCTTCTCTCCGCCCTCCCTTTTAGGTAAGTTAAAGAGCTGCACCTGAGCCAGCCACTGATTGATTGATTGATTGATTGATTGATTGATTGATTGATTGATTGATTGATGCAGCACAACAGTCAAATAGTGGAGTGGAGTAGGGGAACAGCAAACAGCCAATAAAGCAGCCCGCCCGCTCGCCTGCCCGCCACAATGGACCTACCTGTGTACACTAGATGGATGTGATGGAATGTACTGTCGTCCCTACATTTCAAGAAGAAGTAAGAATTGCAGTTGCAACAAAGCCTTGCTTGCCTACAAAGAGAGCAGCAATTTGGATTTGTTACTATGTTACCTAGAAGAATAACAAACTGTGCAAGGATGGAGGTTGTAGGAGCAAGGAGAAGTTGTCTGTAAAGTTGGTGGATACCTATTTTCCATTTTGCAATCCCTTGTCTCCCTCTTGTGGCCTCCTGGAGGCAACTAGCTGTGCAAAAAAAAGACAGCCTGGCGGCCGGCTGTTGCAGTGTTGCCCTCTCAGGCAACACTGAGTGACTGACTGAGCCTCACCATCTTATATAAAGTTCAGACGGAACTTTGCACGTGTCATAGTGGAGCCCTCAGGATTCCAGAGCCAGCTTTCTGACATCATAATGGGGCCTCAGAGATAAAAGCCTGGGCCCAGGCAGTGTTGGTCAGTGCTGCTCAGCAGGCAGCACTGGACTGGACTGGATTACAGCTGATACAAGGTGTGAAGGAACAAGGGGTGGCTGTGGGCATGCACTTGCTGCCGCTGCCAGTGTTTATCTGCATGGCAGCAGGGCATTTGGGCGTTGCCAGGAAGGCGTTTTTATGTAGATTCCTCCTCTTTCAGCACTGCATTGTGGTGCAAGCAAAAGAAGCAAATCCTGTCTGGCTTCCTCTCCGGCCTTTATTCACCTCCCGTGTAGCTGTGAGTGTGTGAGCCTGCAGGGCCCCATGGAATTGCCTAGAAGTAGGCTGAATCGCTGCAAGGGCTGAACAGCAGTATCGGGCAGGCTCGGGCAACGCGCGGCCCGTTCGGGTTATCGCTTCTCGGCCTTTTGGCTAAGATCAAGTGTAGTATCTGTTCTTATCAGTTTAATATCTGATACGTCCCCTATCTGGGGACCATATATTAAATGGATTTTTAGAACAGGGAGATGGAAATAGAGCTTGCTCTGTCCACTCCACGCATTGACCTGGTATTGCAGTATTTCCAGGACCGGTGCACCCTTTCCTTATGTGTTGACTAAAAGCAGATTCCAAAAGTGTTTTTTGTCTTTGCTATTGTTTCTGTCTTTCTGAAGGGATCTCCCCTTTTAATCCCATTATTTCAACACCTGTTGGACAATGCATGAGTGATAATGAGCTCATTGATTAAATGCAATTAATGAATAGATTGCCACCTCTTGTTGTGTGTCGTCTGTGTTTCTGTGTTTCCGGCATTTCACATTGGAACACCTCATTCACCTTCCTTGTCTTCTCTCCGCCCTCCCTTTTAGGTAAGTTAAAGAGCTGCACCTGAGCCAGCCACTGATTGATTGATTGATTGATTGATTGATTGATTGATTGATTGATTGATTGATTGATTGATTGATGCAGCACAACAGTCAAATAGTGGAGTGGAGTAGGGGAACAGCAAACAGCCAATAAAGCAGCCCGCCCGCTCGCCTGCCCGCCACAATGGACCTACCTGTGTACACTAGATGGATGTGATGGAATGTACTGTCGTCCCTACATTTCAAGAAGAAGTAAGAATTGCAGTTGCAACAAAGCCTTGCTTGCCTACAAAGAGAGCAGCAATTTGGATTTGTTACTATGTTACCTAGAAGAATAACAAACTGTGCAAGGATGGAGGTTGTAGGAGCAAGGAGAAGTTGTCTGTAAAGTTGGTGGATGCCTATTTTCCATTTTGCAGTCCCTTGTCTCCCTCTTGTGGCCTCCTGGAGGCAACTAGCTGTGCAAAAAAAAGACAGCCTGGCGGCCGGCTGTTGCAGTGTTGCCCTCTCAGGCAACACTGAGTGACTGACTGAGCCTCACCGTCTTATATAAAGTTCAGATGGAACTTTGCACGTGTCATAGTGGAGCCCTCAGGATTCCAGAGCCAGCTTTCTGACATCATAATGGGGCCTCAGAGATAAAAGCCTGGGCCCAGGCAGTGTTGGTCAGTGCTGCTCAGCAGGCAGCACTGGACTGGACTGGATTACAGCTGATACAAGGTGTGAAGGAACAAGGGGTGGCTGTGGGCATGCACTTGCTGCCGCTGCCAGTGTTTATCTGCATGGCAGCAGGGCATTTGGGCGTTGCCAGGAAGGCGTTTTTATGTAGATTCCTCCTCTTTCAGCACTGCATTGTGGTGCAAGCAAAAGAAGCAAATCCTGTCTGGCTTCCTCTCCGGCCTTTATTCACCTCCCGTGTAGCTGTGAGTGTGTGAGCCTGCAGGGCCCCATGGAATTGCCTAGAAGTAGGCTGAATCGCTGCAAGGGCTGAACAGCAGTATCGGGCAGGCTCGGGCAACGCGCGGCCCGTTCGGGTTATCGCTTCTCGGCCTTTTGGCTAAGATCAAGTGTAGTATCTGTTCTTATCAGTTTAATATCTGATACGTCCCCTATCTGGGGACCATATATTAAATGGATTTTTAGAACAGGGAGATGGAAATAGAGCTTGCTCTGTCCACTCCACGCATTGACCTGGTATTGCAGTATTTCCAGGACCGGTGCACCCTTTCCTTATGTGTTGACTAAAAGCAGATTCCAAAAGTGTTTTTTGTCTTTGCTATTGTTTCTGTCTTTCTGAAGGGATCTCCCCTTTTAATCCCATTATTTCAACACCTGTTGGACAATGCATGAGTGATAATGAGCTCATTGATTAAATGCAATTAATGAATAGATTGCCACCTCTTGTTGTGTGTCGTCTGTGTTTCTGTGTTTCCGGCATTTCACATTGGAACACCTCATTCACCTTCCTTGTCTTCTCTCCGCCCTCCCTTTTAGGTAAGTTAAAGAGCTGCACCTGAGCCAGCCACTGATTGATTGATTGATTGATTGATTGATGCAGCACAACAGTCAAATAGTGGAGTGGAGTAGGGGAACAGCAAACAGCCAATAAAGCAGCCCGCCCGCTCGCCTGCCCGCCACAATGGACCAACCTGTGTACACTAGATGGATGTGATGGAATGTACTGTCGTCCCTACATTTCAAGAAGAAGTAAGAATTGCAGTTGCAACAAAGCCTTGCTTGCCTACAAAGAGAGCAGCAATTTGGATTTGTTACTATGTTACCTAGAAGAATAACAAACTGTGCAAGGATGGAGGTTGTAGGAGCAAGGAGAAGTTGTCTGTAAAGTTGGTGGATGCCTATTTTCCATTTTGCAGTCCCTTGTCTCCCTCTTGTGGCCTCCTGGAGGCAACTAGCTGTGCAAAAAAAAGACAGCCTGGCGGCCGGCTGTTGCAGTGTTGCCCTCTCAGGCAACACTGAGTGACTGACTGAGCCTCACCGTCTTATATAAAGTTCAGACGGAACTTTGCACGTGTCATAGTGGAGCCCTCAGGATTCCAGAGCCAGCTTTCTGACATCATAATGGGGCCTCAGAGATAAAAGCCTGGGCCCAGGCAGTGTTGGTCAGTGCTGCTCAGCAGGCAGCACTGGACTGGACTGGATTACAGCTGATACAAGGTGTGAAGGAACAAGGGGTGGCTGTGGGCATGCACTTGCTGCCGCTGCCAGTGTTTATCTGCATGGCAGCAGGGCATTTGGGCGTTGCCAGGAAGGCGTTTTTATGTAGATTCCTCCTCTTTCAGCACTGCATTGTGGTGCAAGCAAAAGAAGCAAATCCTGTCTGGCTTCCTCTCCGGCCTTTATTCACCTCCCGTGTAGCTGTGAGTGTGTGAGCCTGCAGGGCCCCATGGAATTGCCTAGAAGTAGGCTGAATCGCTGCAAGGGCTGAACAGCAGTATCGGGCAGGCTCGGGCAACGCGCGGCCCGTTCGGGTTATCGCTTCTCGGCCTTTTGGCTAAGATCAAGTGTAGTATCTGTTCTTATCAGTTTAATATCTGATACGTCCCCTATCTGGGGACCATATATTAAATGGATTTTTAGAACAGGGAGATGGAAATAGAGCTTGCTCTGTCCACTCCACGCATTGACCTGGTATTGCAGTATTTCCAGGACCGGTGCACCCTTTCCTTATGTGTTGACTAAAAGCAGATTCCAAAAGTGTTTTTTGTCTTTGCTATTGTTTCTGTCTTTCTGAAGGGATCTCCCCTTTTAATCCCATTATTTCAACACCTGTTGGACAATGCATGAGTGATAATGAGCTCATTGATTAAATGCAATTAATGAATAGATTGCCACCTCTTGTTGTGTGTCGTCTGTGTTTCTGTGTTTCCGGCATTTCACATTGGAACACCTCATTCACCTTCCTTGTCTTCTCTCCGCCCTCCCTTTTAGGTAAGTTAAAGAGCTGCACCTGAGCCAGCCACTGATTGATTGATTGATTGATTGATTGATTGATTGATTGATTGATGCAGCACAACAGTCAAATAGTGGAGTGGAGTAGGGGAACAGCAAACAGCCAATAAAGCAGCCCGCCCGCTCGCCTGCCCGCCACAATGGACCTACCTGTGTACACTAGATGGATGTGATGGAATGTACTGTCGTCCCTACATTTCAAGAAGAAGTAAGAATTGCAGTTGCAACAAAGCCTTGCTTGCCTACAAAGAGAGCAGCAATTTGGATTTGTTACTATGTTACCTAGAAGAATAACAAACTGTGCAAGGATGGAGGTTGTAGGAGCAAGGAGAAGTTGTCTGTAAAGTTGGTGGATGCCTATTTTCCATTTTGCAGTCCCTTGTCTCCCTCTTGTGGCCTCCTGGAGGCAACTAGCTGTGCAAAAAAAAGACAGCCTGGCGGCCGGCTGTTGCAGTGTTGCCCTCTCAGGCAACACTGAGTGACTGACTGAGCCTCACCGTCTTATATAAAGTTCAGACGGAACTTTGCACGTGTCATAGTGGAGCCCTCAGGATTCCAGAGCCAGCTTTCTGACATCATAATGGGGCCTCAGAGATAAAAGCCTGGGCCCAGGCAGTGTTGGTCAGTGCTGCTCAGCAGGCAGCACTGGACTGGACTGGATTACAGCTGATACAAGGTGTGAAGGAACAAGGGGTGGCTGTGGGCATGCACTTGCTGCCGCTGCCAGTGTTTATCTGCATGGCAGCAGGGCATTTGGGCGTTGCCAGGAAGGCGTTTTTATGTAGATTCCTCCTCTTTCAGCACTGCATTGTGGTGCAAGCAAAAGAAGCAAATCCTGTCTGGCTTCCTCTCCGGCCTTTATTCACCTCCCGTGTAGCTGTGAGTGTGTGAGCCTGCAGGGCCCCATGGAATTGCCTAGAAGTAGGCTGAATCGCTGCAAGGGCTGAACAGCAATATCGGGCAGGCTCGGGCAACGCGCGGCCCGTTCGGGTTATCGCTTCTCGGCCTTTTGGCTAAGATCAAGTGTAGTATCTGTTCTTATCAGTTTAATATCTGATACGTCCCCTATCTGGGGACCATATATTAAATGGATTTTTAGAACAGGGAGATGGAAATAGAGCTTGCTCTGTCCACTCCACGCATTGACCTGGTATTGCAGTATTTCCAGGACCGGTGCACCCTTTCCTTATGTGTTGACTAAAAGCAGATTCCAAAAGTGTTTTTTGTCTTTGCTATTGTTTCTGTCTTTCTGAAGGGATCTCCCCTTTTAATCCCATTATTTCAACACCTGTTGGACAATGCATGAGTGATAATGAGCTCATTGATTAAATGCAATTAATGAATAGATTGCCACCTCTTGTTGTGTGTCGTCTGTGTTTCTGTGTTTCCGGCATTTCACATTGGAACACCTCATTCACCTTCCTTGTCTTCTCTCCGCCCTCCCTTTTAGGTAAGTTAAAGAGCTGCACCTGAGCCAGCCACTGATTGATTGATTGATTGATTGATTGATTGATTGATTGATTGATTGATTGATTGATTGATGCAGCACAACAGTCAAATAGTGGAGTGGAGTAGGGGAACAGCAAACAGCCAATAAAGCAGCCCGCCCGCTCGCCTGCCCGCCACAATGGACCTACCTGTGTACACTAGATGGATGTGATGGAATGTACTGTCGTCCCTACATTTCAAGAAGAAGTAAGAATTGCAGTTGCAACAAAGCCTTGCTTGCCTACAAAGAGAGCAGCAATTTGGATTTGTTACTATGTTACCTAGAAGAATAACAAACTGTGCAAGGATGGAGGTTGTAGGAGCAAGGAGAAGTTGTCTGTAAAGTTGGTGGATGCCTATTTTCCATTTTGCAGTCCCTTGTCTCCCTCTTGTGGCCTCCTGGAGGCAACTAGCTGTGCAAAAAAAAGACAGCCTGGCGGCCGGCTGTTGCAGTGTTGCCCTCTCAGGCAACACTGAGTGACTGACTGAGCCTCACCGTCTTATATAAAGTTCAGACGGAACTTTGCACGTGTCATAGTGGAGCCCTCAGGATTCCAGAGCCAGCTTTCTGACATCATAATGGGGCCTCAGAGATAAAAGCCTGGGCCCAGGCAGTGTTGGTCAGTGCTGCTCAGCAGGCAGCACTGGACTGGACTGGATTACAGCTGATACAAGGTGTGAAGGAACAAGGGGTGGCTGTGGGCATGCACTTGCTGCCGCTGCCAGTGTTTATCTGCATGGCAGCAGGACATTTGGGCGTTGCCAGGAAGGCGTTTTTATGTAGATTCCTCCTCTTTCAGCACTGCATTGTGGTGCAAGCAAAAGAAGCAAATCCTGTCTGGCTTCCTCTCCGGCCTTTATTCACCTCCCGTGTAGCTGTGAGTGTGTGAGCCTGCAGGGCCCCATGGAATTGCCTAGAAGTAGGCTGAATCGCTGCAAGGGCTGAACAGCAGTATCGGGCAGGCTCGGGCAACGCGCGGCCCGTTCGGGTTATCGCTTCTCGGCCTTTTGGCTAAGATCAAGTGTAGTATCTGTTCTTATCAGTTTAATATCTGATACGTCCCCTATCTGGGGACCATATATTAAATGGATTTTTAGAACAGGGAGATGGAAATAGAGCTTGCTCTGTCCACTCCACGCATTGACCTGGTATTGCAGTATTTCCAGGACCGGTGCACCCTTTCCTTATGTGTTGACTAAAAGCAGATTCCAAAAGTGTTTTTTGTCTTTGCTATTGTTTCTGTCTTTCTGAAGGGATCTCCCCTTTTAATCCCATTATTTCAACACCTGTTGGACAATGCATGAGTGATAATGAGCTCATTGATTAAATGCAATTAATGAATAGATTGCCACCTCTTGTTGTGTGTCGTCTGTGTTTCTGTGTTTCCGGCATTTCACATTGGAACACCTCATTCACCTTCCTTGTCTTCTCTCCGCCCTCCCTTTTAGGTAAGTTAAAGAGCTGCACCTGAGCCAGCCACTGATTGATTGATTGATTGATTGATTGATTGATTGATTGATTGATTGATTGATGCAGCACAACAGTCAAATAGTGGAGTGGAGTAGGGGAACAGCAAACAGCCAATAAAGCAGCCCGCCCGCTCGCCTGCCCGCCACAATGGACCTACCTGTGTACACTAGATGGATGTGATGGAATGTACTGTCGTCCCTACATTTCAAGAAGAAGTAAGAATTGCAGTTGCAACAAAGCCTTGCTTGCCTACAAAGAGAGCAGCAATTTGGATTTGTTACTATGTTACCTAGAAGAATAACAAACTGTGCAAGGATGGAGGTTGTAGGAGCAAGGAGAAGTTGTCTGTAAAGTTGGTGGATGCCTATTTTCCATTTTGCAGTCCCTTGTCTCCCTCTTGTGGCCTCCTGGAGGCAACTAGCTGTGCAAAAAAAAGACAGCCTGGCGGCCGGCTGTTGCAGTGTTGCCCTCTCAGGCAACACTGAGTGACTGACTGAGCCTCACCGTCTTATATAAAGTTCAGACGGAACTTTGCACGTGTCATAGTGGAGCCCTCAGGATTCCAGAGCCAGCTTTCTGACATCATAATGGGGCCTCAGAGATAAAAGCCTGGGCCCAGGCAGTGTTGGTCAGTGCTGCTCAGCAGGCAGCACTGGACTGGACTGGATTACAGCTGATACAAGGTGTGAAGGAACAAGGGGTGGCTGTGGGCATGCACTTGCTGCCGCTGCCAGTGTTTATCTGCATGGCAGCAGGGCATTTGGGCGTTGCCAGGAAGGCGTTTTTATGTAGATTCCTCCTCTTTCAGCACTGCATTGTGGTGCAAGCAAAAGAAGCAAATCCTGTCTGGCTTCCTCTCCGGCCTTTATTCACCTCCCGTGTAGCTGTGAGTGTGTGAGCCTGCAGGGCCCCATGGAATTGCGTAGAAGTAGGCTGAATCGCTGCAAGGGCTGAACAGCAGTATCGGGCAGGCTCGGGCAACGCGCGGCCCGTTCGGGTTATCGCTTCTCGGCCTTTTGGCTAAGATCAAGTGTAGTATCTGTTCTTATCAGTTTAATATCTGATACGTCCCCTATCTGGGGACCATATATTAAATGGATTTTTAGAACAGGGAGATGGAAATAGAGCTTGCTCTGTCCACTCCACGCATTGACCTGGTATTGCAGTATTTCCAGGACCGGTGCACCCTTTCCTTATGTGTTGACTAAAAGCAGATTCCAAAAGTGTTTTTTGTCTTTGCTATTGTTTCTGTCTTTCTGAAGGGATCTCCCCTTTTAATCCCATTATTTCAACACCTGTTGGACAATGCATGAGTGATAATGAGCTCATTGATTAAATGCAATTAATGAATAGATTGCCACCTCTTGTTGTGTGTCGTCTGTGTTTCTGTGTTTCCGGCATTTCACATTGGAACACCTCATTCACCTTCCTTGTCTTCTCTCCGCCCTCCCTTTTAGGTAAGTTAAAGAGCTGCACCTGAGCCAGCCACTGATTGATTGATTGATTGATTGATTGATTGATTGATTGATTGATGCAGCACAACAGTCAAATAGTGGAGTGGAGTAGGGGAACAGCAAACAGCCAATAAAGCAGCCCGCCCGCTCGCCTGCCCGCCACAATGGACCTACCTGTGTACACTAGATGGATGTGATGGAATGTACTGTCGTCCCTACATTTCAAGAAGAAGTAAGAATTGCAGTTGCAACAAAGCCTTGCTTGCCTACAAAGAGAGCAGCAATTTGGATTTGTTACTATGTTACCTAGAAGAATAACAAACTGTGCAAGGATGGAGGTTGTAGGAGCAAGGAGAAGTTGTCTGTAAAGTTGGTGGATGCCTATTTTCCATTTTGCAGTCCCTTGTCTCCCTCTTGTGGCCTCCTGGAGGCAACTAGCTGTGCAAAAAAAAGACAGCCTGGCGGCCGGCTGTTGCAGTGTTGCCCTCTCAGGCAACACTGAGTGACTGACTGAGCCTCACCGTCTTATATAAAGTTCAGACGGAACTTTGCACGTGTCATAGTGGAGCCCTCAGGATTCCAGAGCCAGCTTTCTGACATCATAATGGGGCCTCAGAGATAAAAGCCTGGGCCCAGGCAGTGTTGGTCAGTGCTGCTCAGCAGGCAGCACTGGACTGGACTGGATTACAGCTGATACAAGGTGTGAAGGAACAAGGGGTGGCTGTGGGCATGCACTTGCTGCCGCTGCCAGTGTTTATCTGCATGGCAGCAGGGCATTTGGGCGTTGCCAGGAAGGCGTTTTTATGTAGATTCCTCCTCTTTCAGCACTGCATTGTGGTGCAAGCAAAAGAAGCAAATCCTGTCTGGCTTCCTCTCCGGCCTTTATTCACCTCCCGTGTAGCTGTGAGTGTGTGAGCCTGCAGGGCCCCATGGAATTGCCTAGAAGTAGGCTGAATCGCTGCAAGGGCTGAACAGCAGTATCGGGCAGGCTCGGGCAACGCGCGGCCCGTTCGGGTTATCGCTTCTCGGCCTTTTGGCTAAGATCAAGTGTAGTATCTGTTCTTATCAGTTTAATATCTGATACGTCCCCTATCTGGGGACCATATATTAAATGGATTTTTAGAACAGGGAGATGGAAATAGAGCTTGCTCTGTCCACTCCACGCATTGACCTGGTATTGCAGTATTTCCAGGACCGGTGCACCCTTTCCTTATGTGTTGACTAAAAGCAGATTCTAAAAGTGTTTTTTGTCTTTGCTATTGTTTCTGTCTTTCTGAAGGGATCTCCCCTTTTAATCCCATTATTTCAACACCTGTTGGACAATGCATGAGTGATAATGAGCTCATTGATTAAATGCAATTAATGAATAGATTGCCACCTCTTGTTGTGTGTCGTCTGTGTTTCTGTGTTTCCGGCATTTCACATTGGAACACCTCATTCACCTTCCTTGTCTTCTCTCCGCCCTCCCTTTTAGGTAAGTTAAAGAGCTGCACCTGAGCCAGCCACTGATTGATTGATTGATTGATTGATTGATTGATTGATTGATTGATTGATTGATTGATTGATGCAGCACAACAGTCAAATAGTGGAGTGGAGTAGGGGAACAGCAAACAGCCAATAAAGCAGCCCGCCCGCTCGCCTGCCCGCCACAATGGACCTACCTGTGTACACTAGATGGATGTGATGGAATGTACTGTCGTCCCTACATTTCAAGAAGAAGTAAGAATTGCAGTTGCAACAAAGCCTTGCTTGCCTACAAAGAGAGCAGCAATTTGGATTTGTTACTATGTTACCTAGAAGAATAACAAACTGTGCAAGGATGGAGGTTGTAGGAGCAAGGAGAAGTTGTCTGTAAAGTTGGTGGATGCCTATTTTCCATTTTGCAGTCCCTTGTCTCCCTCTTGTGGCCTCCTGGAGGCAACTAGCTGTGCAAAAAAAAGACAGCCTGGCGGCCGGCTGTTGCAGTGTTGCCCTCTCAGGCAACACTGAGTGACTGACTGAGCCTCACCGTCTTATATAAAGTTCAGACGGAACTTTGCACGTGTCATAGTGGAGCCCTCAGGATTCCAGAGCCAGCTTTCTGACATCATAATGGGGCCTCAGAGATAAAAGCCTGGGCCCAGGCAGTGTTGGTCAGTGCTGCTCAGCAGGCAGCACTGGACTGGACTGGATTACAGCTGATACAAGGTGTGAAGGAACAAGGGGTGGCTGTGGGCATGCACTTGCTGCCGCTGCCAGTGTTTATCTGCATGGCAGCAGGGCATTTGGGCGTTGCCAGGAAGGCGTTTTTATGTAGATTCCTCCTCTTTCAGCACTGCATTGTGGTGCAAGCAAAAGAAGCAAATCCTGTCTGGCTTCCTCTCCGGCCTTTATTCACCTCCCGTGTAGCTGTGAGTGTGTGAGCCTGCAGGGCCCCATGGAATTGCCTAGAAGTAGGCTGAATCGCTGCAAGGGCTGAACAGCAATATCGGGCAGGCTCGGGCAACGCGCGGCCCGTTCGGGTTATCGCTTCTCGGCCTTTTGGCTAAGATCAAGTGTAGTATCTGTTCTTATCAGTTTAATATCTGATACGTCCCCTATCTGGGGACCATATATTAAATGGATTTTTAGAACAGGGAGATGGAAATAGAGCTTGCTCTGTCCACTCCACGCATTGACCTGGTATTGCAGTATTTCCAGGACCGGTGCACCCTTTCCTTATGTGTTGACTAAAAGCAGATTCCAAAAGTGTTTTTTGTCTTTGCTATTGTTTCTGTCTTTCTGAAGGGATCTCCCCTTTTAATCCCATTATTTCAACACCTGTTGGACAATGCATGAGTGATAATGAGCTCATTGATTAAATGCAATTAATGAATAGATTGCCACCTCTTGTTGTGTGTCGTCTGTGTTTCTGTGTTTCTGGCATTTCACATTGGAACACCTCATTCACCTTCCTTGTCTTCTCTCCGCCCTCCCTTTTAGGTAAGTTAAAGAGCTGCACCTGAGCCAGCCACTGATTGATTGATTGATTGATTGATTGATTGATTGATTGATTGATGCAGCACAACAGTCAAATAGTGGAGTGGAGTAGGGGAACAGCAAACAGCCAATAAAGCAGCCCGCCCGCTCGCCTGCCCGCCACAATGGACCTACCTGTGTACACTAGATGGATGTGATGGAATGTACTGTCGTCCCTACATTTCAAGAAGAAGTAAGAATTGCAGTTGCAACAAAGCCTTGCTTGCCTACAAAGAGAGCAGCAATTTGGATTTGTTACTATGTTACCTAGAAGAATAACAAACTGTGCAAGGATGGAGGTTGTAGGAGCAAGGAGAAGTTGTCTGTAAAGTTGGTGGATGCCTATTTTCCATTTTGCAGTCCCTTGTCTCCCTCTTGTGGCCTCCTGGAGGCAACTAGCTGTGCAAAAAAAAGACAGCCTGGCGGCCGGCTGTTGCAGTGTTGCCCTCTCAGGCAACACTGAGTGACTGACTGAGCCTCACCGTCTTATATAAAGTTCAGACGGAACTTTGCACGTGTCATAGTGGAGCCCTCAGGATTCCAGAGCCAGCTTTCTGACATCATAATGGGGCCTCAGAGATAAAAGCCTGGGCCCAGGCAGTGTTGGTCAGTGCTGCTCAGCAGGCAGCACTGGACTGGACTGGATTACAGCTGATACAAGGTGTGAAGGAACAAGGGGTGGCTGTGGGCATGCACTTGCTGCCGCTGCCAGTGTTTATCTGCATGGCAGCAGGACATTTGGGCGTTGCCAGGAAGGCGTTTTTATGTAGATTCCTCCTCTTTCAGCACTGCATTGTGGTGCAAGCAAAAGAAGCAAATCCTGTCTGGCTTCCTCTCCGGCCTTTATTCACCTCCCGTGTAGCTGTGAGTGTGTGAGCCTGCAGGGCCCCATGGAATTGCCTAGAAGTAGGCTGAATCGCTGCAAGGGCTGAACAGCAGTATCGGGCAGGCTCGGGCAACGCGCGGCCCGTTCGGGTTATCGCTTCTCGGCCTTTTGGCTAAGATCAAGTGTAGTATCTGTTCTTATCAGTTTAATATCTGATACGTCCCCTATCTGGGGACCATATATTAAATGGATTTTTAGAACAGGGAGATGGAAATAGAGCTTGCTCTGTCCACTCCACGCATTGACCTGGTATTGCAGTATTTCCAGGACCGGTGCACCCTTTCCTTATGTGTTGACTAAAAGCAGATTCCAAAAGTGTTTTTTGTCTTTGCTATTGTTTCTGTCTTTCTGAAGGGATCTCCCCTTTTAATCCCATTATTTCAACACCTGTTGGACAATGCATGAGTGATAATGAGCTCATTGATTAAATGCAATTAATGAATAGATTGCCACCTCTTGTTGTGTGTCGTCTGTGTTTCTGTGTTTCCGGCATTTCACATTGGAACACCTCATTCACCTTCCTTGTCTTCTCTCCGCCCTCCCTTTTAGGTAAGTTAAAGAGCTGCACCTGAGCCAGCCACTGATTGATTGATTGATTGATTGATTGATTGATTGATTGATTGATGCAGCACAACAGTCAAATAGTGGAGTGGAGTAGGGGAACAGCAAACAGCCAATAAAGCAGCCCGCCCGCTCGCCTGCCCGCCACAATGGACCTACCTGTGTACACTAGATGGATGTGATGGAATGTACTGTCGTCCCTACATTTCAAGAAGAAGTAAGAATTGCAGTTGCAACAAAGCCTTGCTTGCCTACAAAGAGAGCAGCAATTTGGATTTGTTACTATGTTACCTAGAAGAATAACAAACTGTGCAAGGATGGAGGTTGTAGGAGCAAGGAGAAGTTGTCTGTAAAGTTGGTGGATGCCTATTTTCCATTTTGCAGTCCCTTGTCTCCCTCTTGTGGCCTCCTGGAGGCAACTAGCTGTGCAAAAAAAAGACAGCCTGGCGGCCGGCTGTTGCAGTGTTGCCCTCTCAGGCAACACTGAGTGACTGACTGAGCCTCACCGTCTTATATAAAGTTCAGACGGAACTTTGCACGTGTCATAGTGGAGCCCTCAGGATTCCAGAGCCAGCTTTCTGACATCATAATGGGGCCTCAGAGATAAAAGCCTGGGCCCAGGCAGTGTTGGTCAGTGCTGCTCAGCAGGCAGCACTGGACTGGACTGGATTACAGCTGATACAAGGTGTGAAGGAACAAGGGGTGGCTGTGGGCATGCACTTGCTGCCGCTGCCAGTGTTTATCTGCATGGCAGCAGGGCATTTGGGCGTTGCCAGGAAGGCGTTTTTATGTAGATTCCTCCTCTTTCAGCACTGCATTGTGGTGCAAGCAAAAGAAGCAAATCCTGTCTGGCTTCCTCTCCGGCCTTTATTCACCTCCCGTGTAGCTGTGAGTGTGTGAGCCTGCAGGGCCCCATGGAATTGCCTAGAAGTAGGCTGAATCGCTGCAAGGGCTGAACAGCAGTATCGGGCAGGCTCGGGCAACGCGCGGCCCGTTCGGGTTATCGCTTCTCGGCCTTTTGGCTAAGATCAAGTGTAGTATCTGTTCTTATCAGTTTAATATCTGATACGTCCCCTATCTGGGGACCATATATTAAATGGATTTTTAGAACAGGGAGATGGAAATAGAGCTTGCTCTGTCCACTCCACGCATTGACCTGGTATTGCAGTATTTCCAGGACCGGTGCACCCTTTCCTTATGTGTTGACTAAAAGCAGATTCCAAAAGTGTTTTTTGTCTTTGCTATTGTTTCTGTCTTTCTGAAGGGATCTCCCCTTTTAATCCCATTATTTCAACACCTGTTGGACAATGCATGAGTGATAATGAGCTCATTGATTAAATGCAATTAATGAATAGATTGCTACCTCTTGTTGTGTGTCGTCTGTGTTTCTGTGTTTCCGGCATTTCACATTGGAACACCTCATTCACCTTCCTTGTCTTCTCTCCGCCCTCCCTTTTAGGTAAGTTAAAGAGCTGCACCTGAGCCAGCCACTGATTGATTGATTGATTGATTGATTGATTGATGCAGCACAACAGTCAAATAGTGGAGTGGAGTAGGGGAACAGCAAACAGCCAATAAAGCAGCCCGCCCGCTCGCCTGCCCGCCACAATGGACCTACCTGTGTACACTAGATGGATGTGATGGAATGTACTGTCGTCCCTACATTTCAAGAAGAAGTAAGAATTGCAGTTGCAACAAAGCCTTGCTTGCCTACAAAGAGAGCAGCAATTTGGATTTGTTACTATGTTACCTAGAAGAATAACAAACTGTGCAAGGATGGAGGTTGTAGGAGCAAGGAGAAGTTGTCTGTAAAGTTGGTGGATGCCTATTTTCCATTTTGCAGTCCCTTGTCTCCCTCTTGTGGCCTCCTGGAGGCAACTAGCTGTGCAAAAAAAAGACAGCCTGGCGGCCGGCTGTTGCAGTGTTGCCCTCTCAGGCAACACTGAGTGACTGACTGAGCCTCACCGTCTTATATAAAGTTCAGACGGAACTTTGCACGTGTCATAGTGGAGCCCTCAGGATTCCAGAGCCAGCTTTCTGACATCATAATGGGGCCTCAGAGATAAAAGCCTGGGCCCAGGCAGTGTTGGTCAGTGCTGCTCAGCAGGCAGCACTGGACTGGACTGGATTACAGCTGATACAAGGTGTGAAGGAACAAGGGGTGGCTGTGGGCATGCACTTGCTGCCGCTGCCAGTGTTTATCTGCATGGCAGCAGGGCATTTGGGCGTTGCCAGGAAGGCGTTTTTATGTAGATTCCTCCTCTTTCAGCACTGCATTGTGGTGCAAGCAAAAGAAGCAAATCCTGTCTGGCTTCCTCTCCGGCCTTTATTCACCTCCCGTGTAGCTGTGAGTGTGTGAGCCTGCAGGGCCCCATGGAATTGCCTAGAAGTAGGCTGAATCGCTGCAAGGGCTGAACAGCAGTATCGGGCAGGCTCGGGCAACGCGCGGCCCGTTCGGGTTATCGCTTCTCGGCCTTTTGGCTAAGATCAAGTGTAGTATCTGTTCTTATCAGTTTAATATCTGATACGTCCCCTATCTGGGGACCATATATTAAATGGATTTTTAGAACAGGGAGATGGAAATAGAGCTTGCTCTGTCCACTCCACGCATTGACCTGGTATTGCAGTATTTCCAGGACCGGTGCACCCTTTCCTTATGTGTTGACTAAAAGCAGATTCCAAAAGTGTTTTTTGTCTTTGCTATTGTTTCTGTCTTTCTGAAGGGATCTCCCCTTTTAATCCCATTATTTCAACACCTGTTGGACAATGCATGAGTGATAATGAGCTCATTGATTAAATGCAATTAATGAATAGATTGCCACCTCTTGTTGTGTGTCGTCTGTGTTTCTGTGTTTCCGGCATTTCACATTGGAACACCTCATTCACCTTCCTTGTCTTCTCTCCGCCCTCCCTTTTAGGTAAGTTAAAGAGCTGCACCTGAGCCAGCCACTGATTGATTGATTGATTGATTGATTGATTGATTGATTGATTGATTGATTGATGCAGCACAACAGTCAAATAGTGGAGTGGAGTAGGGGAACAGCAAACAGCCAATAAAGCAGCCCGCCCGCTCGCCTGCCCGCCACAATGGACCTACCTGTGTACACTAGATGGATGTGATGGAATGTACTGTCGTCCCTACATTTCAAGAAGAAGTAAGAATTGCAGTTGCAACAAAGCCTTGCTTGCCTACAAAGAGAGCAGCAATTTGGATTTGTTACTATGTTACCTAGAAGAATAACAAACTGTGCAAGGATGGAGGTTGTAGGAGCAAGGAGAAGTTGTCTGTAAAGTTGGTGGATGCCTATTTTCCATTTTGCAGTCCCTTGTCTCCCTCTTGTGGCCTCCTGGAGGCAACTAGCTGTGCAAAAAAAAGACAGCCTGGCGGCCGGCTGTTGCAGTGTTGCCCTCTCAGGCAACACTGAGTGACTGACTGAGCCTCACCGTCTTATATAAAGTTCAGACGGAACTTTGCACGTGTCATAGTGGAGCCCTCAGGATTCCAGAGCCAGCTTTCTGACATCATAATGGGGCCTCAGAGATAAAAGCCTGGGCCCAGGCAGTGTTGGTCAGTGCTGCTCAGCAGGCAGCACTGGACTGGACTGGATTACAGCTGATACAAGGTGTGAAGGAACAAGGGGTGGCTGTGGGCATGCACTTGCTGCCGCTGCCAGTGTTTATCTGCATGGCAGCAGGGCATTTGGGCGTTGCCAGGAAGGCGTTTTTATGTAGATTCCTCCTCTTTCAGCACTGCATTGTGGTGCAAGCAAAAGAAGCAAATCCTGTCTGGCTTCCTCTCCGGCCTTTATTCACCTCCCGTGTAGCTGTGAGTGTGTGAGCCTGCAGGGCCCCATGGAATTGCCTAGATCGCTGCAAGGGCTGAACAGCAGTATCGGGCAGGCTCGGGCAACGCGCGGCCCGTTCGGGTTATCGCTTCTCGGCCTTTTGGCTAAGATCAAGTGTAGTATCTGTTCTTATCAGTTTAATATCTGATACGTCCCCTATCTGGGGACCATATATTAAATGGATTTTTAGAACAGGGAGATGGAAATAGAGCTTGCTCTGTCCACTCCACGCATTGACCTGGTATTGCAGTATTTCCAGGACCGGTGCACCCTTTCCTTATGTGTTGACTAAAAGCAGATTCCAAAAGTGTTTTTTGTCTTTGCTATTGTTTCTGTCTTTCTGAAGGGATCTCCCCTTTTAATCCCATTATTTCAACACCTGTTGGACAATGCATGAGTGATAATGAGCTCATTGATTAAATGCAATTAATGAATAGATTGCCACCTCTTGTTGTGTGTCGTCTGTGTTTCTGTGTTTCCGGCATTTCACATTGGAACACCTCATTCACCTTCCTTGTCTTCTCTCCGCCCTCCCTTTTAGGTAAGTTAAAGAGCTGC
The DNA here is from genome assembly GCF_050947455.1 of Rhinoderma darwinii. NCBI lineage: Eukaryota > Metazoa > Chordata > Amphibia > Anura > Rhinodermatidae > Rhinoderma > Rhinoderma darwinii. Next base: position 715,687 of record NW_027461821.1, read on the forward strand.
ACCTGAGCCAGCCACTGATTGATTGATTGATTGATTGATTGATTGATTGATTGATTGATTGATTGATTGATGCAGCACAACAGTCAAATAGTGGAGTGGAGTAGGGGAACAGCAAACAGCCAATAAAGCAGCCCGCCCGCTCGCCTGCCCGCCACAATGGACCTACCTGTGTACACTAGATGGATGTGATGGAATGTACTGTCGTCCCTACATTTCAAGAAGAAGTAAGAATTGCAGTTGCAACAAAGCCTTGCTTGCCTACAAAGAGAGCAGCAATTTGGATTTGTTACTATGTTACCTAGAAGAATAACAAACTGTGCAAGGATGGAGGTTGTAGGAGCAAGGAGAAGTTGTCTGTAAAGTTGGTGGATGCCTATTTTCCATTTTGCAGTCCCTTGTCTCCCTCTTGTGGCCTCCTGGAGGCAACTAGCTGTGCAAAAAAAAGACAGCCTGGCGGCCGGCTGTTGCAGTGTTGCCCTCTCAGGCAACACTGAGTGACTGACTGAGCCTCACCGTCTTATATAAAGTTCAGACGGAACTTTGCACGTGTCATAGTGGAGCCCTCAGGATTCCAGAGCCAGCTTTCTGACATCATAATGGGGCCTCAGAGATAAAAGCCTGGGCCCAGGCAGTGTTGGTCAGTGCTGCTCAGCAGGCAGCACTGGACTGGACTGGATTACAGCTGATACAAGGTGTGAAGGAACAAGGGGTGGCTGTGGGCATGCACTTGCTGCCGCTGCCAGTGTTTATCTGCATGGCAGCAGGGCATTTGGGCGTTGCCAGGAAGGCGTTTTTATGTAGATTCCTCCTCTTTCAGCACTGCATTGTGGTGCAAGCAAAAGAAGCAAATCCTGTCTGGCTTCCTCTCCGGCCTTTATTCACCTCCCGTGTAGCTGTGAGTGTGTGAGCCTGCAGGGCCCCATGGAATTGCCTAGAAGTAGGCTGAATCGCTGCAAGGGCTGAACAGCAGTATCGGGCAGGCTCGGGCAACGCGCGGCCCGTTCGGGTTATCGCTTCTCGGCCTTTTGGCTAAGATCAAGTGTAGTATCTGTTCTTATCAGTTTAATATCTGATACGTCCCCTATCTGGGGACCATATATTAAATGGATTTTTAGAACAGGGAGATGGAAATAGAGCTTGCTCTGTCCACTCCACGCATTGACCTGGTATTGCAGTATTTCCAGGACCGGTGCACCCTTTCCTTATGTGTTGACTAAAAGCAGATTCCAAAAGTGTTTTTTGTCTTTGCTATTGTTTCTGTCTTTCTGAAGGGATCTCCCCTTTTAATCCCATTATTTCAACACCTGTTGGACAATGCATGAGTGATAATGAGCTCATTGATTAAATGCAATTAATGAATAGATTGCCACCTCTTGTTGTGTGTCGTCTGTGTTTCTGTGTTTCCGGCATTTCACATTGGAACACCTCATTCACCTTCCTTGTCTTCTCTCCGCCCTCCCTTTTAGGTAAGTTAAAGAGCTGCACCTGAGCCAGCCACTGATTGATTGATTGATTGATTGATTGATTGATTGATTGATGCAGCACAACAGTCAAATAGTGGAGTGGAGTAGGGGAACAGCAAACAGCCAATAAAGCAGCCCGCCCGCTCGCCTGCCCGCCACAATGGACCTACCTGTGTACACTAGATGGATGTGATGGAATGTACTGTCGTCCCTACATTTCAAGAAGAAGTAAGAATTGCAGTTGCAACAAAGCCTTGCTTGCCTACAAAGAGAGCAGCAATTTGGATTTGTTACTATGTTACCTAGAAGAATAACAAACTGTGCAAGGATGGAGGTTGTAGGAGCAAGGAGAAGTTGTCTGTAAAGTTGGTGGATGCCTATTTTCCATTTTGCAGTCCCTTGTCTCCCTCTTGTGGCCTCCTGGAGGCAACTAGCTGTGCAAAAAAAAGACAGCCTGGCGGCCGGCTGTTGCAGTGTTGCCCTCTCAGGCAACACTGAGTGACTGACTGAGCCTCACCGTCTTATATAAAGTTCAGACGGAACTTTGCACGTGTCATAGTGGAGCCCTCAGGATTCCAGAGCCAGCTTTCTGACATCATAATGGGGCCTCAGAGATAAAAGCCTGGGCCCAGGCAGTGTTGGTCAGTGCTGCTCAGCAGGCAGCACTGGACTGGACTGGATTACAGCTGATACAAGGTGTGAAGGAACAAGGGGTGGCTGTGGGCATGCACTTGCTGCCGCTGCCAGTGTTTATCTGCATGGCAGCAGGGCATTTGGGCGTTGCCAGGAAGGCGTTTTTATGTAGATTCCTCCTCTTTCAGCACTGCATTGTGGTGCAAGCAAAAGAAGCAAATCCTGTCTGGCTTCCTCTCCGGCCTTTATTCACCTCCCGTGTAGCTGTGAGTGTGTGAGCCTGCAGGGCCCCATGGAATTGCCTAGAAGTAGGCTGAATCGCTGCAAGGGCTGAACAGCAGTATCGGGCAGGCTCGGGCAACGCGCGGCCCGTTCGGGTTATCGCTTCTCGGCCTTTTGGCTAAGATCAAGTGTAGTATCTGTTCTTATCAGTTTAATATCTGATACGTCCCCTATCTGGGGACCATATATTAAATGGATTTTTAGAACAGGGAGATGGAAATAGAGCTTGCTCTGTCCACTCCACGCATTGACCTGGTATTGCAGTATTTCCAGGACCGGTGCACCCTTTCCTTATGTGTTGACTAAAAGCAGATTCCAAAAGTGTTTTTTGTCTTTGCTATTGTTTCTGTCTTTCTGAAGGGATCTCCCCTTTTAATCCCATTATTTCAACACCTGTTGGACAATGCATGAGTGATAATGAGCTCATTGATTAAATGCAATTAATGAATAGATTGCCACCTCTTGTTGTGTGTCGTCTGTGTTTCTGTGTTTCCGGCATTTCACATTGGAACACCTCATTCACCTTCCTTGTCTTCTCTCCGCCCTCCCTTTTAGGTAAGTTAAAGAGCTGCACCTGAGCCAGCCACTGATTGATTGATTGATTGATTGATTGATTGATTGATTGATTGATGCAGCACAACAGTCAAATAGTGGAGTGGAGTAGGGGAACAGCAAACAGCCAATAAAGCAGCCCGCCCGCTCGCCTGCCCGCCACAATGGACCTACCTGTGTACACTAGATGGATGTGATGGAATGTACTGTCGTCCCTACATTTCAAGAAGAAGTAAGAATTGCAGTTGCAACAAAGCCTTGCTTGCCTACAAAGAGAGCAGCAATTTGGATTTGTTACTATGTTACCTAGAAGAATAACAAACTGTGCAAGGATGGAGGTTGTAGGAGCAAGGAGAAGTTGTCTGTAAAGTTGGTGGATGCCTATTTTCCATTTTGCAGTCCCTTGTCTCCCTCTTGTGGCCTCCTGGAGGCAACTAGCTGTGCAAAAAAAAGACAGCCTGGCGGCCGGCTGTTGCAGTGTTGCCCTCTCAGGCAACACTGAGTGACTGACTGAGCCTCACCGTCTTATATAAAGTTCAGACGGAACTTTGCACGTGTCATAGTGGAGCCCTCAGGATTCCAGAGCCAGCTTTCTGACATCATAATGGGGCCTCAGAGATAAAAGCCTGGGCCCAGGCAGTGTTGGTCAGTGCTGCTCAGCAGGCAGCACTGGACTGGACTGGATTACAGCTGATACAAGGTGTGAAGGAACAAGGGGTGGCTGTGGGCATGCACTTGCTGCCGCTGCCAGTGTTTATCTGCATGGCAGCAGGGCATTTGGGCGTTGCCAGGAAGGCGTTTTTATGTAGATTCCTCCTCTTTCAGCACTGCATTGTGGTGCAAGCAAAAGAAGCAAATCCTGTCTGGCTTCCTCTCCGGCCTTTATTCACCTCCCGTGTAGCTGTGAGTGTGTGAGCCTGCAGGGCCCCATGGAATTGCCTAGAAGTAGGCTGAATCGCTGCAAGGGCTGAACAGCAGTATCGGGCAGGCTCGGGCAACGCGCGGCCCGTTCGGGTTATCGCTTCTCGGCCTTTTGGCTAAGATCAAGTGTAGTATCTGTTCTTATCAGTTTAATATCTGATACGTCCCCTATCTGGGGACCATATATTAAATGGATTTTTAGAACAGGGAGATGGAAATAGAGCTTGCTCTGTCCACTCCACGCATTGACCTGGTATTGCAGTATTTCCAGGACCGGTGCACCCTTTCCTTATGTGTTGACTAAAAGCAGATTCCAAAAGTGTTTTTTGTCTTTGCTATTGTTTCTGTCTTTCTGAAGGGATCTCCCCTTTTAATCCCATTATTTCAACACCTGTTGGACAATGCATGAGTGATAATGAGCTCATTGATTAAATGCAATTAATGAATAGATTGCCACCTCTTGTTGTGTGTCGTCTGTGTTTCTGTGTTTCCGGCATTTCACATTGGAACACCTCATTCACCTTCCTTGTCTTCTCTCCGCCCTCCCTTTTAGGTAAGTTAAAGAGCTGCACCTGAGCCAGCCACTGATTGATTGATTGATTGATTGATTGATTGATTGATTGATTGATTGATTGATGCAGCACAACAGTCAAATAGTGGAGTGGAGTAGGGGAACAGCAAACAGCCAATAAAGCAGCCCGCCCGCTCGCCTGCCCGCCACAATGGACCTACCTGTGTACACTAGATGGATGTGATGGAATGTACTGTCGTCCCTACATTTCAAGAAGAAGTAAGAATTGCAGTTGCAACAAAGCCTTGCTTGCCTACAAAGAGAGCAGCAATTTGGATTTGTTACTATGTTACCTAGAAGAATAACAAACTGTGCAAGGATGGAGGTTGTAGGAGCAAGGAGAAGTTGTCTGTAAAGTTGGTGGATGCCTATTTTCCATTTTGCAGTCCCTTGTCTCCCTCTTGTGGCCTCCTGGAGGCAACTAGCTGTGCAAAAAAAAGACAGCCTGGCGGCCGGCTGTTGCAGTGTTGCCCTCTCAGGCAACACTGAGTGACTGACTGAGCCTCACCGTCTTATATAAAGTTCAGACGGAACTTTGCACGTGTCATAGTGGAGCCCTCAGGATTCCAGAGCCAGCTTTCTGACATCATAATGGGGCCTCAGAGATAAAAGCCTGGGCCCAGGCAGTGTTGGTCAGTGCTGCTCAGCAGGCAGCACTGGACTGGACTGGATTACAGCTGATACAAGGTGTGAAGGAACAAGGGGTGGCTGTGGGCATGCACTTGCTGCCGCTGCCAGTGTTTATCTGCATGGCAGCAGGACATTTGGGCGTTGCCAGGAAGGCGTTTTTATGTAGATTCCTCCTCTTTCAGCACTGCATTGTGGTGCAAGCAAAAGAAGCAAATCCTGTCTGGCTTCCTCTCCGGCCTTTATTCACCTCCCGTGTAGCTGTGAGTGTGTGAGCCTGCAGGGCCCCATGGAATTGCCTAGAAGTAGGCTGAATCGCTGCAAGGGCTGAACAGCAGTATCGGGCAGGCTCGGGCAACGCGCGGCCCGTTCGGGTTATCGCTTCTCGGCCTTTTGGCTAAGATCAAGTGTAGTATCTGTTCTTATCAGTTTAATATCTGATACGTCCCCTATCTGGGGACCATATATTAAATGGATTTTTAGAACAGGGAGATGGAAATAGAGCTTGCTCTGTCCACTCCACGCATTGACCTGGTATTGCAGTATTTCCAGGACCGGTGCACCCTTTCCTTATGTGTTGACTAAAAGCAGATTCCAAAAGTGTTTTTTGTCTTTGCTATTGTTTCTGTCTTTCTGAAGGGATCTCCCCTTTTAATCCCATTATTTCAACACCTGTTGGACAATGCATGAGTGATAATGAGCTCATTGATTAAATGCAATTAATGAATAGATTGCCACCTCTTGTTGTGTGTCGTCTGTGTTTCTGTGTTTCCGGCATTTCACATTGGAACACCTCATTCACCTTCCTTGTCTTCTCTCCGCCCTCCCTTTTAGGTAAGTTAAAGAGCTGCACCTGAGCCAGCCACTGATTGATTGATTGATTGATTGATTGATTGATTGATTGATTGATTGATTGATGCAGCACAACAGTCAAATAGTGGAGTGGAGTAGGGGAACAGCAAACAGCCAATAAAGCAGCCCGCCCGCTCGCCTGCCCGCCACAATGGACCTACCTGTGTACACTAGATGGATGTGATGGAATGTACTGTCGTCCCTACATTTCAAGAAGAAGTAAGAATTGCAGTTGCAACAAAGCCTTGCTTGCCTACAAAGAGAGCAGCAATTTGGATTTGTTACTATGTTACCTAGAAGAATAACAAACTGTGCAAGGATGGAGGTTGTAGGAGCAAGGAGAAGTTGTCTGTAAAGTTGGTGGATGCCTATTTTCCATTTTGCAGTCCCTTGTCTCCCTCTTGTGGCCTCCTGGAGGCAACTAGCTGTGCAAAAAAAAGACAGCCTGGCGGCCGGCTGTTGCAGTGTTGCCCTCTCAGGCAACACTGAGTGACTGACTGAGCCTCACCGTCTTATATAAAGTTCAGACGGAACTTTGCACGTGTCATAGTGGAGCCCTCAGGATTCCAGAGCCAGCTTTCTGACATCATAATGGGGCCTCAGAGATAAAAGCCTGGGCCCAGGCAGTGTTGGTCAGTGCTGCTCAGCAGGCAGCACTGGACTGGACTGGATTACAGCTGATACAAGGTGTGAAGGAACAAGGGGTGGCTGTGGGCATGCACTTGCTGCCGCTGCCAGTGTTTATCTGCATGGCAGCAGGGCATTTGGGCGTTGCCAGGAAGGCGTTTTTATGTAGATTCCTCCTCTTTCAGCACTGCATTGTGGTGCAAGCAAAAGAAGCAAATCCTGTCTGGCTTCCTCTCCGGCCTTTATTCACCTCCCGTGTAGCTGTGAGTGTGTGAGCCTGCAGGGCCCCATGGAATTGCCTAGAAGTAGGCTGAATCGCTGCAAGGGCTGAACAGCAGTATCGGGCAGGCTCGGGCAACGCGCGGCCCGTTCGGGTTATCGCTTCTCGGCCTTTTGGCTAAGATCAAGTGTAGTATCTGTTCTTATCAGTTTAATATCTGATACGTCCCCTATCTGGGGACCATATATTAAATGGATTTTTAGAACAGGGAGATGGAAATAGAGCTTGCTCTGTCCACTCCACGCATTGACCTGGTATTGCAGTATTTCCAGGACCGGTGCACCCTTTCCTTATGTGTTGACTAAAAGCAGATTCCAAAAGTGTTTTTTGTCTTTGCTATTGTTTCTGTCTTTCTGAAGGGATCTCCCCTTTTAATCCCATTATTTCAACACCTGTTGGACAATGCATGAGTGATAATGAGCTCATTGATTAAATGCAATTAATGAATAGATTGCCACCTCTTGTTGTGTGTCGTCTGTGTTTCTGTGTTTCCGGCATTTCACATTGGAACACCTCATTCACCTTCCTTGTCTTCTCTCCGCCCTCCCTTTTAGGTAAGTTAAAGAGCTGCACCTGAGCCAGCCACTGATTGATTGATTGATTGATTGATTGATTGATTGATTGATTGATTGATGCAGCACAACAGTCAAATAGTGGAGTGGAGTAGGGGAACAGCAAACAGCCAATAAAGCAGCCCGCCCGCTCGCCTGCCCGCCACAATGGACCTACCTGTGTACACTAGATGGATGTGATGGAATGTACTGTCGTCCCTACATTTCAAGAAGAAGTAAGAATTGCAGTTGCAACAAAGCCTTGCTTGCCTACAAAGAGAGCAGAAATTTGGATTTGTTACTATGTTACGTTACCTAGAAGAATAACAAACTGTGCAAGGATGGAGGTTGTAGGAGCAAGGAGAAGTTGTCTGTAAAGTTGGTGGATGCCTATTTTCCATTTTGCAGTCCCTTGTCTCCCTCTTGTGGCCTCCTGGAGGCAACTAGCTGTGCAAAAAAAAGACAGCCTGGCGGCCGGCTGTTGCAGTGTTGCCCTCTCAGGCAACACTGAGTGACTGACTGAGCCTCACCGTCTTATATAAAGTTCAGACGGAACTTTGCACGTGTCATAGTGGAGCCCTCAGGATTCCAGAGCCAGCTTTCTGACATCATAATGGGGCCTCAGAGATAAAAGCCTGGGCCCAGGCAGTGTTGGTCAGTGCTGCTCAGCAGGCAGCACTGGACTGGACTGGATTACAGCTGATACAAGGTGTGAAGGAACAAGGGGTGGCTGTGGGCATGCACTTGCTGCCGCTGCCAGTGTTTATCTGCATGGCAGCAGGGCATTTGGGCGTTGCCAGGAAGGCGTTTTTATGTAGATTCCTCCTCTTTCAGCACTGCATTGTGGTGCAAGCAAAAGAAGCAAATCCTGTCTGGCTTCCTCTCCGGCCTTTATTCACCTCCCGTGTAGCTGTGAGTGTGTGAGCCTGCAGGGCCCCATGGAATTGCCTAGAAGTAGGCTGAATCGCTGCAAGGGCTGAACAGCAGTATCGGGCAGGCTCGGGCAACGCGCGGCCCGTTCGGGTTATCGCTTCTCGGCCTTTTGGCTAAGATCAAGTGTAGTATCTGTTCTTATCAGTTTAATATCTGATACGTCCCCTATCTGGGGACCATATATTAAATGGATTTTTAGAACAGGGAGATGGAAATAGAGCTTGCTCTGTCCACTCCACGCATTGACCTGGTATTGCAGTATTTCCAGGACCGGTGCACCCTTTCCTTATGTGTTGACTAAAAGCAGATTCCAAAAGTGTTTTTTGTCTTTGCTATTGTTTCTGTCTTTCTGAAGGGATCTCCCCTTTTAATCCCATTATTTCAACACCTGTTGGACAATGCATGAGTGATAATGAGCTCATTGATTAAATGCAATTAATGAATAGATTGCCACCTCTTGTTGTGTGTCGTCTGTGTTTCTGTGTTTCCGGCATTTCACATTGGAACACCTCATTCACCTTCCTTGTCTTCTCTCCGCCCTCCCTTTTAGGTAAGTTAAAGAGCTGCACCTGAGCCAGCCACTGATTGATTGATTGATTGATTGATTGATTGATTGATTGATTGATTGATTGATTGATGCAGCACAACAGTCAAATAGTGGAGTGGAGTAGGGGAACAGCAAACAGCCAATAAAGCAGCCCGCCCGCTCGCCTGCCCGCCACAATGGACCTACCTGTGTACACTAGATGGATGTGATGGAATGTACTGTCGTCCCTACATTTCAAGAAGAAGTAAGAATTGCAGTTGCAACAAAGCCTTGCTTGCCTACAAAGAGAGCAGCAATTTGGATTTGTTACTATGTTACCTAGAAGAATAACAAACTGTGCAAGGATGGAGGTTGTAGGAGCAAGGAGAAGTTGTCTGTAAAGTTGGTGGATGCCTATTTTCCATTTTGCAGTCCCTTGTCTCCCTCTTGTGGCCTCCTGGAGGCAACTAGCTGTGCAAAAAAAAGACAGCCTGGCGGCCGGCTGTTGCAGTGTTGCCCTCTCAGGCAACACTGAGTGACTGACTGAGCCTCACCGTCTTATATAAAGTTCAGACGGAACTTTGCACGTGTCATAGTGGAGCCCTCAGGATTCCAGAGCCAGCTTTCTGACATCATAATGGGGCCTCAGAGATAAAAGCCTGGGCCCAGGCAGTGTTGGTCAGTGCTGCTCAGCAGGCAGCACTGGACTGGACTGGATTACAGCTGATACAAGGTGTGAAGGAACAAGGGGTGGCTGTGGGCATGCACTTGCTGCCGCTGCCAGTGTTTATCTGCATGGCAGCAGGGCATTTGGGCGTTGCCAGGAAGGCGTTTTTATGTAGATTCCTCCTCTTTCAGCACTGCATTGTGGTGCAAGCAAAAGAAGCAAATCCTGTCTGGCTTCCTCTCCGGCCTTTATTCACCTCCCGTGTAGCTGTGAGTGTGTGAGCCTGCAGGGCCCCATGGAATTGCCTAGAAGTAGGCTGAATCGCTGCAAGGGCTGAACAGCAGTATCGGGCAGGCTCGGGCAACGCGCGGCCCGTTCGGGTTATCGCTTCTCGGCCTTTTGGCTAAGATCAAGTGTAGTATCTGTTCTTATCAGTTTAATATCTGATACGTCCCCTATCTGGGGACCATATATTAAATGGATTTTTAGAACAGGGAGATGGAAATAGAGCTTGCTCTGTCCACTCCACGCATTGACCTGGTATTGCAGTATTTCCAGGACCGGTGCACCCTTTCCTTATGTGTTGACTAAAAGCAGATTCCAAAAGTGTTTTTTGTCTTTGCTATTGTTTCTGTCTTTCTGAAGGGATCTCCCCTTTTAATCCCATTATTTCAACACCTGTTGGACAATGCATGAGTGATAATGAGCTCATTGATTAAATGCAATTAATGAATAGATTGCCACCTCTTGTTGTGTGTCGTCTGTGTTTCTGTGTTTCCGGCATTTCACATTGGAACACCTCATTCACCTTCCTTGTCTTCTCTCCGCCCTCCCTTTTAGGTAAGTTAAAGAGCTGCACCTGAGCCAGCCACTGATTGATTGATTGATTGATTGATTGATTGATTGATTGATGCAGCACAACAGTCAAATAGTGGAGTGGAGTAGGGGAACAGCAAACAGCCAATAAAGCAGCCCGCCCGCTCGCCTGCCCGCCACAATGGACCTACCTGTGTACACTAGATGGATGTGATGGAATGTACTGTCGTCCCTACATTTCAAGAAGAAGTAAGAATTGCAGTTGCAACAAAGCCTTGCTTGCCTACAAAGAGAGCAGCAATTTGGATTTGTTACTATGTTACCTAGAAGAATAACAAACTGTGCAAGGATGGAGGTTGTAGGAGCAAGGAGAAGTTGTCTGTAAAGTTGGTGGATGCCTATTTTCCATTTTGCAGTCCCTTGTCTCCCTCTTGTGGCCTCCTGGAGGCAACTAGCTGTGCAAAAAAAAGACAGCCTGGCGGCCGGCTGTTGCAGTGTTGCCCTCTCAGGCAACACTGAGTGACTGACTGAGCCTCACCGTCTTATATAAAGTTCAGACGGAACTTTGCACGTGTCATAGTGGAGCCCTCAGGATTCCAGAGCCAGCTTTCTGACATCATAATGGGGCCTCAGAGATAAAAGCCTGGGCCCAGGCAGTGTTGGTCAGTGCTGCTCAGCAGGCAGCACTGGACTGGACTGGATTACAGCTGATACAAGGTGTGAAGGAACAAGGGGTGGCTGTGGGCATGCACTTGCTGCCGCTGCCAGTGTTTATCTGCATGGCAGCAGGGCATTTGGGCGTTGCCAGGAAGGCGTTTTTATGTAGATTCCTCCTCTTTCAGCACTGCATTGTGGTGCAAGCAAAAGAAGCAAATCCTGTCTGGCTTCCTCTCCGGCCTTTATTCACCTCCCGTGTAGCTGTGAGTGTGTGAGCCTGCAGGGCCCCATGGAATTGCCTAGAAGTAGGCTGAATCGCTGCAAGGGCTGAACAGCAGTATCGGGCAGGCTCGGGCAACGCGCGGCCCGTTCGGGTTATCGCTTCTCGGCCTTTTGGCTAAGATCAAGTGTAGTATCTGTTCTTATCAGTTTAATATCTGATACGTCCCCTATCTGGGGACCATATATTAAATGGATTTTTAGAACAGGGAGATGGAAATAGAGCTTGCTCTGTCCACTCCACGCATTGACCTGGTATTGCAGTATTTCCAGGACCGGTGCACCCTTTCCTTATGTGTTGACTAAAAGCAGATTCCAAAAGTGTTTTTTGTCTTTGCTATTGTTTCTGTCTTTCTGAAGGGATCTCCCCTTTTAATCCCATTATTTCAACACCTGTTGGACAATGCATGAGTGATAATGAGCTCATTGATTAAATGCAATTAATGAATAGATTGCCACCTCTTGTTGTGTGTCGTCTGTGTTTCTGTGTTTCCGGCATTTCACATTGGAACACCTCATTCACCTTCCTTGTCTTCTCTCCGCCCTCCCTTTTAGGTAAGTTAAAGAGCTGCACCTGAGCCAGCCACTGATTGATTGATTGATTGATTGATTGATTGATTGATTGATTGATTGATTGATTGATTGATTGATGCAGCACAACAGTCAAATAGTGGAGTGGAGTAGGGGAACAGCAAACAGCCAATAAAGCAGCCCGCCCGCTCGCCTGCCCGCCACAATGGACCTACCTGTGTACACTAGATGGATGTGATGGAATGTACTGTCGTCCCTACATTTCAAGAAGAAGTAAGAATTGCAGTTGCAACAAAGCCTTGCTTGCCTACAAAGAGAGCAGCAATTTGGATTTGTTACTATGTTACCTAGAAGAATAACAAACTGTGCAAGGATGGAGGTTGTAGGAGCAAGGAGAAGTGGTCTGTAAAGTTGGTGGATGCCTATTTTCCATTTTGCAGTCCCTTGTCTCCCTCTTGTGGCCTCCTGGAGGCAACTAGCTGTGCAAAAAAAAGACAGCCTGGCGGCCGGCTGTTGCAGTGTTGCCCTCTCAGGCAACACTGAGTGACTGACTGAGCCTCACCGTCTTATATAAAGTTCAGACGGAACTTTGCACGTGTCATAGTGGAGCCCTCAGGATTCCAGAGCCAGCTTTCTGACATCATAATGGGGCCTCAGAGATAAAAGCCTGGGCCCAGGCAGTGTTGGTCAGTGCTGCTCAGCAGGCAGCACTGGACTGGACTGGATTACAGCTGATACAAGGTGTGAAGGAACAAGGGGTGGCTGTGGGCATGCACTTGCTGCCGCTGCCAGTGTTTATCTGCATGGCAGCAGGGCATTTGGGCGTTGCCAGGAAGGCGTTTTTATGTAGATTCCTCCTCTTTCAGCACTGCATTGTGGTGCAAGCAAAAGAAGCAAATCCTGTCTGGCTTCCTCTCCGGCCTTTATTCACCTCCCGTGTAGCTGTGAGTGTGTGAGCCTGCAGGGCCCCATGGAATTGCCTAGAAGTAGGCTGAATCGCTGCAAGGGCTGAACAGCAGTATCGGGCAGGCTCGGGCAACGCGCGGCCCGTTCGGGTTATCGCTTCTCGGCCTTTTGGCTAAGATCAAGTGTAGTATCTGTTCTTATCAGTTTAATATCTGATACGTCCCCTATCTGGGGACCATATATTAAATGGATTTTTAGAACAGGGAGATGGAAATAGAGCTTGCTCTGTCCACTCCACGCATTGACCTGGTATTGCAGTATTTCCAGGACCGGTGCACCCTTTCCTTATGTGTTGACTAAAAGCAGATTCCAAAAGTGTTTTTTGTCTTTGCTATTGTTTCTGTCTTTCTGAAGGGATCTCCCCTTTTAATCCCATTATTTCAACACCTGTTGGACAATGCATGAGTGATAATGAGCTCATTGATTAAATGCAATTAATGAATAGATTGCCACCTCTTGTTGTGTGTCGTCTGTGTTTCTGTGTTTCCGGCATTTCACATTGGAACACCTCATTCACCTTCCTTGTCTTCTCTCCGCCCTCCCTTTTAGGTAAGTTAAAGAGCTGCACCTGAGCCAGCCACTGATTGATTGATTGATTGATTGATTGATTGATTGATTGATTGATTGATTGATTGATTGATTGATTGATTGATTGATGCAGCACAACAGTCAAATAGTGGAGTGGAGTAGGGGAACAGCAAACAGCCAATAAAGCAGCCCGCCCGCTCGCCTGCCCGCCACAATGGACCTACCTGTGTACACTAGATGGATGTGATGGAATGTACTGTCGTCCCTACATTTCAAGAAGAAGTAAGAATTGCAGTTGCAACAAAGCCTTGCTTGCCTACAAAGAGAGCAGCAATTTGGATTTGTTACTATGTTACCTAGAAGAATAACAAACTGTGCAAGGATGGAGGTTGTAGGAGCAAGGAGAAGTTGTCTGTAAAGTTGGTGGATGCCTATTTTCCATTTTGCAGTCCCTTGTCTCCCTCTTGTGGCCTCCTGGAGGCAACTAGCTGTGCAAAAAAAAGACAGCCTGGCGGCCGGCTGTTGCAGTGTTGCCCTCTCAGGCAACACTGAGTGACTGACTGAGCCTCACCGTCTTATATAAAGTTCAGACGGAACTTTGCACGTGTCATAGTGGAGCCCTCAGGATTCCAGAGCCAGCTTTCTGACATCATAATGGGGCCTCAGAGATAAAAGCCTGGGCCCAGGCAGTGTTGGTCAGTGCTGCTCAGCAGGCAGCACTGGACTGGACTGGATTACAGCGGATACAAGGTGTGAAGGAACAAGGGGTGGCTGTGGGCATGCACTTGCTGCCGCTGCCAGTGTTTATCTGCATGGCAGCAGGGCATTTGGGCGTTGCCAGGAAGGCGTTTTTATGTAGATTCCTCCTCTTTCAGCACTGCATTGTGGTGCAAGCAAAAGAAGCAAATCCTGTCTGGCTTCCTCTCCGGCCTTTATTCACCTCCCGTGTAGCTGTGAGTGTGTGAGCCTGCAGGGCCCCATGGAATTGCCTAGAAGTAGGCTGAATCGCTGCAAGGGCTGAACAGCAGTATCGGGCAGGCTCGGGCAACGCGCGGCCCGTTCGGGTTATCGCTTCTCGGCCTTTTGGCTAAGATCAAGTGTAGTATCTGTTCTTATCAGTTTAATATCTGATACGTCCCCTATCTGGGGACCATATATTAAATGGATTTTTAGAACAGGGAGATGGAAATAGAGCTTGCTCTGTCCACTCCACGCATTGACCTGGTATTGCAGTATTTCCAGGACCGGTGCACCCTTTCCTTATGTGTTGACTAAAAGCAGATTCCAAAAGTGTTTTTTGTCTTTGCTATTGTTTCTGTCTTTCTGAAGGGATCTCCCCTTTTAATCCCATTATTTCAACACCTGTTGGACAATGCATGAGTGATAATGAGCTCATTGATTAAATGCAATTAATGAATAGATTGCCACCTCTTGTTGTGTGTCGTCTGTGTTTCTGTGTTTCCGGCATTTCACATTGGAACACCTCATTCACCTTCCTTGTCTTCTCTCCGCCCTCCCTTTTAGGTAAGTTAAAGAGCTGCACCTGAGCCAGCCACTGATTGATTGATTGATTGATTGATTGATTGATTGATTGATTGATTGATTGATGCAGCACAACAGTCAAATAGTGGAGTGGAGTAGGGGAACAGCAAACAGCCAATAAAGCAGCCCGCCCGCTCGCCTGCCCGCCACAATGGACCTACCTGTGTACACTAGATGGATGTGATGGAATGTACTGTCGTCCCTACATTTCAAGAAGAAGTAAGAATTGCAGTTGCAACAAAGCCTTGCTTGCCTACAAAGAGAGCAGCAATTTGGATTTGTTACTATGTTACCTAGAAGAATAACAAACTGTGCAAGGATGGAGGTTGTAGGAGCAAGGAGAAGTTGTCTGTAAAGTTGGTGGATGCCTATTTTCCATTTTGCAGTCCCTTGTCTCCCTCTTGTGGCCTCCTGGAGGCAACTAGCTGTGCAAAAAAAAGACAGCCTGGCGGCCGGCTGTTGCAGTGTTGCCCTCTCAGGCAACACTGAGTGACTGACTGAGCCTCACCGTCTTATATAAAGTTCAGACGGAACTTTGCACGTGTCATAGTGGAGCCCTCAGGATTCCAGAGCCAGCTTTCTGACATCATAATGGGGCCTCAGAGATAAAAGCCTGGGCCCAGGCAGTGTTGGTCAGTGCTGCTCAGCAGGCAGCACTGGACTGGACTGGATTACAGCTGATACAAGGTGTGAAGGAACAAGGGGTGGCTGTGGGCATGCACTTGCTGCCGCTGCCAGTGTTTATCTGCATGGCAGCAGGGCATTTGGGCGTTGCCAGGAAGGCGTTTTTATGTAGATTCCTCCTCTTTCAGCACTGCATTGTGGTGCAAGCAAAAGAAGCAAATCCTGTCTGGCTTCCTCTCCGGCCTTTATTCACCTCCCGTGTAGCTGTGAGTGTGTGAGCCTGCAGGGCCCCATGGAATTGCCTAGAAGTAGGCTGAATCGGCTGAACAGCAGTATCGGGCAGGCTCGGGCAACGCGCGGCCCGTTCGGGTTATCGCTTCTCGGCCTTTTGGCTAAGATCAAGTGTAGTATCTGTTCTTATCAGTTTAATATCTGATACGTCCCCTATCTGGGGACCATATATTAAATGGATTTTTAGAACAGGGAGATGGAAATAGAGCTTGCTCTGTCCACTCCACGCATTGACCTGGTATTGCAGTATTTCCAGGACCGGTGCACCCTTTCCTTATGTGTTGACTAAAAGCAGATTCCAAAAGTGTTTTTTGTCTTTGCTATTGTTTCTGTCTTTCTGAAGGGATCTCCCCTTTTAATCCCATTATTTCAACACCTGTTGGACAATGCATGAGTGATAATGAGCTCATTGATTAAATGCAATTAATGAATAGATTGCCACCTCTTGTTGTGTGTCGTCTGTGTTTCTGTGTTTCCGGCATTTCACATTGGAACACCTCATTCACCTTCCTTGTCTTCTCTCCGCCCTCCCTTTTAGGTAAGTTAAAGAGCTGCACCTGAGCCAGCCACTGATTGATTGATTGATTGATTGATTGATTGATTGATTGATTGCAGCACAACAGTCAAATAGTGGAGTGGAGTAGGGGAACAGCAAACAGCCAATAAAGCAGCCCGCCCGCTCGCCTGCCCGCCACAATGGACCTACCTGTGTACACTAGATGGATGTGATGGAATGTACTGTCGTCCCTACATTTCAAGAAGAAGTAAGAATTGCAGTTGCAACAAAGCCTTGCTTGCCTACAAAGAGAGCAGCAATTTGGATTTGTTACTATGTTACCTAGAAGAATAACAAACTGTGCAAGGATGGAGGTTGTAGGAGCAAGGAGAAGTTGTCTGTAAAGTTGGTGGATGCCTATTTTCCATTTTGCAGTCCCTTGTCTCCCTCTTGTGGCCTCCTGGAGGCAACTAGCTGTGCAAAAAAAAGACAGCCTGGCGGCCGGCTGTTGCAGTGTTGCCCTCTCAGGCAACACTGAGTGACTGACTGAGCCTCACCGTCTTATATAAAGTTCAGACGGAACTTTGCAAATGTCATAGTGGAGCCCTCAGGATTCCAGAGCCAGCTTTCTGACATCATAATGGGGCCTCAGAGATAAAAGCCTGGGCCCAGGCAGTGTTGGTCAGTGCTGCTCAGCAGGCAGCACTGGACTGGACTGGATTACAGCTGATACAAGGTGTGAAGGAACAAGGGGTGGCTGTGGGCATGCACTTGCTGCCGCTGCCAGTGTTTATCTGCATGGCAGCAGGGCATTTGGGCGTTGCCAGGAAGGCGTTTTTATGTAGATTCCTCCTCTTTCAGCACTGCATTGTGGTGCAAGCAAAAGAAGCAAATCCTGTCTGGCTTCCTCTCCGGCCTTTATTCACCTCCCGTGTAGCTGTGAGTGTGTGAGCCTGCAGGGCCCCATGGAATTGCCTAGAAGTAGGCTGAATCGCTGCAAGGGCTGAACAGCAGTATCGGGCAGGCTCGGGCAACGCGCGGCCCGTTCGGGTTATCGCTTCTCGGCCTTTTGGCTAAGATCAAGTGTAGTATCTGTTCTTATCAGTTTAATATCTGATACGTCCCCTATCTGGGGACCATATATTAAATGGATTTTTAGAACAGGGAGATGGAAATAGAGCTTGCTCTGTCCACTCCACGCATTGACCTGGTATTGCAGTATTTCCAGGACCGGTGCACCCTTTCCTTATGTGTTGACTAAAAGCAGATTCCAAAAGTGTTTTTTGTCTTTGCTATTGTTTCTGTCTTTCTGAAGGGATCTCCCCTTTTAATCCCATTATTTCAACACCTGTTGGACAATGCATGAGTGATAATGAGCTCATTGATTAAATGCAATTAATGAATAGATTGCCACCTCTTGTTGTGTGTCGTCTGTGTTTCTGTGTTTCCGGCATTTCACATTGGAACACCTCATTCACCTTCCTTGTCTTCTCTCCGCCCTCCCTTTTAGGTAAGTTAAAGAGCTGCACCTGAGCCAGCCACTGATTGATTGATTGATTGATTGATTGATTGATTGATTGATTGATTGATTGATTGATTGATTGATGCAGCACAACAGTCAAATAGTGGAGTGGAGTAGGGGAACAGCAAACAGCCAATAAAGCAGCCCGCCCGCTCGCCTGCCCGCCACAATGGACCTACCTGTGTACACTAGATGGATGTGATGGAATGTACTGTCGTCCCTACATTTCAAGAAGAAGTAAGAATTGCAGTTGCAACAAAGCCTTGCTTGCCTACAAAGAGAGCAGCAATTTGGATTTGTTACTATGTTACCTAGAAGAATAACAAACTGTGCAAGGATGGAGGTTGTAGGAGCAAGGAGAAGTTGTCTGTAAAGTTGGTGGATGCCTATTTTCCATTTTGCAGTCCCTTGTCTCCCTCTTGTGGCCTCCTGGAGGCAACTAGCTGTGCAAAAAAAAGACAGCCTGGCGGCCGGCTGTTGCAGTGTTGCCCTCTCAGGCAACACTGAGTGACTGACTGAGCCTCACCGTCTTATATAAAGTTCAGACGGAACTTTGCACGTGTCATAGTGGAGCCCTCAGGATTCCAGAGCCAGCTTTCTGACATCATAATGGGGCCTCAGAGATAAAAGCCTGGGCCCAGGCAGTGTTGGTCAGTGCTGCTCAGCAGGCAGCACTGGACTGGACTGGATTACAGCTGATACAAGGTGTGAAGGAACAAGGGGTGGCTGTGGGCATGCACTTGCTGCCGCTGCCAGTGTTTATCTGCATGGCAGCAGGGCATTTGGGCGTTGCCAGGAAGGCGTTTTTATGTAGATTCCTCCTCTTTCAGCACTGCATTGTGGTGCAAGCAAAAGAAGCAAATCCTGTCTGGCTTCCTCTCCGGCCTTTATTCACCTCCCGTGTAGCTGTGAGTGTGTGAGCCTGCAGGGCCCCATGGAATTGCCTAGAAGTAGGCTGAATCGCTGCAAGGGCTGAACAGCAGTATCGGGCAGGCTCGGGCAACGCGCGGCCCGTTCGGGTTATCGCTTCTCGGCCTTTTGGCTAAGATCAAGTGTAGTATCTGTTCTTATCAGTTTAATATCTGATACGTCCCCTATCTGGGGACCATATATTAAATGGATTTTTAGAACAGGGAGATGGAAATAGAGCTTGCTCTGTCCACTCCACGCATTGACCTGGTATTGCAGTATTTCAAGGACCGGTGCACCCTTTCCTTATGTGTTGACTAAAAGCAGATTCCAAAAGTGTTTTTTGTCTTTGCTATTGTTTCTGTCTTTCTGAAGGGATCTCCCCTTTTAATCCCATTATTTCAACACCTGTTGGACAATGCATGAGTGATAATGAGCTCATTGATTAAATGCAATTAATGAATAGATTGCCACCTCTTGTTGTGTGTCGTCTGTGTTTCTGTGTTTCCGGCATTTCACATTGGAACACCTCATTCACCTTCCTTGTCTTCTCTCCGCCCTCCCTTTTAGGTAAGTTAAAGAGCTGCACCTGAGCCAGCCACTGATTGATTGATTGATTGATTGATTGATTGATTGATTGATGCAGCACAACAGTCAAATAGTGGAGTGGAGTAGGGGAACAGCAAACAGCCAATAAAGCAGCCCGCCCGCTCGCCTGCCCGCCACAATGGACCTACCTGTGTACACTAGATGGATGTGATGGAATGTACTGTCGTCCCTACATTTCAAGAAGAAGTAAGAATTGCAGTTGCAACAAAGCCTTGCTTGCCTACAAAGAGAGCAGCAATTTGGATTTGTTACTATGTTACCTAGAAGAATAACAAACTGTGCAAGGATGGAGGTTGTAGGAGCAAGGAGAAGTTGTCTGTAAAGTTGGTGGATGCCTATTTTCCATTTTGCAGTCCCTTGTCTCCCTCTTGTGGCCTCCTGGAGGCAACTAGCTGTGCAAAAAAAAGACAGCCTGGCGGCCGGCTGTTGCAGTGTTGCCCTCTCAGGCAACACTGAGTGACTGACTGAGCCTCACCGTCTTATATAAAGTTCAGACGGAACTTTGCACGTGTCATAGTGGAGCCCTCAGGATTCCAGAGCCAGCTTTCTGACATCATAATGGGGCCTCAGAGATAAAAGCCTGGGCCCAGGCAGTGTTGGTCAGTGCTGCTCAGCAGGCAGCACTGGACTGGACTGGATTACAGCTGATACAAGGTGTGAAGGAACAAGGGGTGGCTGTGGGCATGCACTTGCTGCCGCTGCCAGTGTTTATCTGCATGGCAGCAGGGCATTTGGGCGTTGCCAGGAAGGCGTTTTTATGTAGATTCCTCCTCTTTCAGCACTGCATTGTGGTGCAAGCAAAAGAAGCAAATCCTGTCTGGCTTCCTCTCCGGCCTTTATTCACCTCCTGTGTAGCTGTGAGTGTGTGAGCCTGCAGGGCCCCATGGAATTGCCTAGAAGTAGGCTGAATCGCTGCAAGGGCTGAACAGCAGTATCGGGCAGGCTCGGGCAACGCGCGGCCCGTTCGGGTTATCGCTTCTCGGCCTTTTGGCTAAGATCAAGTGTAGTATCTGTTCTTATCAGTTTAATATCTGATACGTCCCCTATCTGGGGACCATATATTAAATGGATTTTTAGAACAGGGAGATGGAAATAGAGCTTGCTCTGTCCACTCCACGCATTGACCTGGTATTGCAGTATTTCCAGGACCGGTGCACCCTTTCCTTATGTGTTGACTAAAAGCAGATTCCAAAAGTGTTTTTTGTCTTTGCTATTGTTTCTGTCTTTCTGAAGGGATCTCCCCTTTTAATCCCATTATTTCAACACCTGTTGGACAATGCATGAGTGATAATGAGCTCATTGATTAAATGCAATTAATGAATAGATTGCCACCTCTTGTTGTGTGTCGTCTGTGTTTCTGTGTTTCCGGCATTTCACATTGGAACACCTCATTCATCTTCCTTGTCTTCTCTCCGCCCTCCCTTTTAGGTAAGTTAAAGAGCTGCACCTGAGCCAGCCACTGATTGATTGATTGATTGATTGATTGATTGATTGATTGATTGATTGATGCAGCACAACAGTCAAATAGTGGAGTGGAGTAGGGGAACAGCAAACAGCCAATAAAGCAGCCCGCCCGCTCGCCTGCCCGCCACAATGGACCTACCTGTGTACACTAGATGGATGTGATGGAATGTACTGTCGTCCCTACATTTCAAGAAGAAGTAAGAATTGCAGTTGCAACAAAGCCTTGCTTGCCTACAAAGAGAGCAGCAATTTGGATTTGTTACTATGTTACCTAGAAGAATAACAAACTGTGCAAGGATGGAGGTTGTAGGAGCAAGGAGAAGTTGTCTGTAAAGTTGGTGGATGCCTATTTTCCATTTTGCAGTCCCTTGTCTCCCTCTTGTGGCCTCCTGGAGGCAACTAGCTGTGCAAAAAAAAGACAGCCTGGCGGCCGGCTGTTGCAGTGTTGCCCTCTCAGGCAACACTGAGTGACTGACTGAGCCTCACCGTCTTATATAAAGTTCAGACGGAACTTTGCACGTGTCATAGTGGAGCCCTCAGGATTCCAGAGCCAGCTTTCTGACATCATAATGGGGCCTCAGAGATAAAAGCCTGGGCCCAGGCAGTGTTGGTCAGTGCTGCTCAGCAGGCAGCACTGGACTGGACTGGATTACAGCTGATACAAGGTGTGAAGGAACAAGGGGTGGCTGTGGGCATGCACTTGCTGCCGCTGCCAGTGTTTATCTGCATGGCAGCATGGCATTTGGGCGTTGCCAGGAAGGCGTTTTTATGTAGATTCCTCCTCTTTCAGCACTGCATTGTGGTGCAAGCAAAAGAAGCAAATCCTGTCTGGCTTCCTCTCCGGCCTTTATTCACCTCCCGTGTAGCTGTGAGTGTGTGAGCCTGCAGGGCCCCATGGAATTGCCTAGAAGTAGGCTGAATCGCTGCAAGGGCTGAACAGCAGTATCGGGCAGGCTCGGGCAACGCGCGGCCCGTTCGGGTTATCGCTTCTCGGCCTTTTGGCTAAGATCAAGTGTAGTATCTGTTCTTATCAGTTTAATATCTGATACGTCCCCTATCTGGGGACCATATATTAAATGGATTTTTAGAACAGGGAGATGGAAATAGAGCTTGCTCTGTCCACTCCACGCATTGACCTGGTATTGCAGTATTTCCAGGACCGGTGCACCCTTTCCTTATGTGTTGACTAAAAGCAGATTCCAAAAGTGTTTTTTGTCTTTGCTATTGTTTCTGTCTTTCTGAAGGGATCTCCCCTTTTAATCCCATTATTTCAACACCTGTTGGACAATGCATGAGTGATAATGAGCTCATTGATTAAATGCAATTAATGAATAGATTGCCACCTCTTGTTGTGTGTCGTCTGTGTTTCTGTGTTTCCGGCATTTCACATTGGAACACCTCATTCACCTTCCTTGTCTTCTCTCCGCCCTCCCTTTTAGGTAAGTTAAAGAGCTGCACCTGAGCCAGCCACTGATTGATTGATTGATTGATTGATTGATTGATTGATTAATTGATTGATTGATTGATGCAGCACAACAGTCAAATAGTGGAGTGGAGTAGGGGAACAGCAAACAGCCAATAAAGCAGCCCGCCCGCTCGCCTGCCCGCCACAATGGACCTACCTGTGTACACTAGATGGATGTGATGGAATGTACTGTCGTCCCTACATTTCAAGAAGAAGTAAGAATTGCAGTTGCAACAAAGCCTTGCTTGCCTACAAAGAGAGCAGCAATTTGGATTTGTTACTATGTTACCTAGAAGAATAACAAACTGTGCAAGGATGGAGGTTGTAGGAGCAAGGAGAAGTTGTCTGTAAAGTTGGTGGATGCCTATTTTCCATTTTGCAGTCCCTTGTCTCCCTCTTGTGGCCTCCTGGAGGCAACTAGCTGTGCAAAAAAAAGACAGCCTGGCGGCCGGCTGTTGCAGTGTTGCCCTCTCAGGCAACACTGAGTGACTGACTGAGCCTCACCGTCTTATATAAAGTTCAGACGGAACTTTGCACGTGTCATAGTGGAGCCCTCAGGATTCCAGAGCCAGCTTTCTGACATCATAATGGGGCCTCAGAGATAAAAGCCTGGGCCCAGGCAGTGTTGGTCAGTGCTGCTCAGCAGGCAGCACTGGACTGGACTGGATTACAGCTGATACAAGGTGTGAAGGAACAAGGGGTGGCTGTGGGCATGCACTTGCTGCCGCTGCCAGTGTTTATCTGCATGGCAGCAGGGCATTTGGGCGTTGCCAGGAAGGCGTTTTTATGTAGATTCCTCCTCTTTCAGCACTGCATTGTGGTGCAAGCAAAAGAAGCAAATCCTGTCTGGCTTCCTCTCCGGCCTTTATTCACCTCCCGTGTAGCTGTGAGTGTGTGAGCCTGCAGGGCCCCATGGAATTGCCTAGAAGTAGGCTGAATCGCTGCAAGGGCTGAACAGCAGTATCGGGCAGGCTCGGGCAACGCGCGGCCCGTTCGGGTTATCGCTTCTCGGCCTTTTGGCTAAGATCAAGTGTAGTATCTGTTCTTATCAGTTTAATATCTGATACGTCCCCTATCTGGGGACCATATATTAAATGGATTTTTAGAACAGGGAGATGGAAATAGAGCTTGCTCTGTCCACTCCACGCATTGACCTGGTATTGCAGTATTTCCAGGACCGGTGCACCCTTTCCTTATGTGTTGACTAAAAGCAGATTCCAAAAGTGTTTTTTGTCTTTGCTATTGTTTCTGTCTTTCTGAAGGGATCTCCCCTTTTAATCCCATTATTTCAACACCTGTTGGACAATGCATGAGTGATAATGAGCTCATTGATTAAATGCAATTAATGAATAGATTGCCACCTCTTGTTGTGTGTCGTCTGTGTTTCTGTGTTTCCGGCATTTCACATTGGAACACCTCATTCACCTTCCTTGTCTTCTCTCCGCCCTCCCTTTTAGGTAAGTTAAAGAGCTGCACCTGAGCCAGCCACTGATTGATTGATTGATTGATTGATTGATTGATTGATTGATTGATTGATTGATGCAGCACAACAGTCAAATAGTGGAGTGGAGTAGGGGAACAGCAAACAGCCAATAAAGCAGCCCGCCCGCTCGCCTGCCCGCCACAATGGACCTACCTGTGTACACTAGATGGATGTGATGGAATGTACTGTCGTCCCTACATTTCAAGAAGAAGTAAGAATTGCAGTTGCAACAAAGCCTTGCTTGCCTACAAAGAGAGCAGCAATTTGGATTTGTTACTATGTTACCTAGAAGAATAACAAACTGTGCAAGGATGGAGGTTGTAGGAGCAAGGAGAAGTTGTCTGTAAAGTTGGTGGATGCCTATTTTCCATTTTGCAGTCCCTTGTCTCCCTCTTGTGGCCTCCTGGAGGCAACTAGCTGTGCAAAAAAAAGACAGCCTGGCGGCCGGCTGTTGCAGTGTTGCCCTCTCAGGCAACACTGAGTGACTGACTGAGCCTCACCGTCTTATATAAAGTTCAGACGGAACTTTGCACGTGTCATAGTGGAGCCCTCAGGATTCCAGAGCCAGCTTTCTGACATCATAATGGGGCCTCAGAGATAAAAGCCTGGGCCCAGGCAGTGTTGGTCAGTGCTGCTCAGCAGGCAGCACTGGACTGGACTGGATTACAGCTGATACAAGGTGTGAAGGAACAAGGGGTGGCTGTGGGCATGCACTTGCTGCCGCTGCCAGTGTTTATCTGCATGGCAGCAGGGCATTTGGGCGTTGCCAGGAAGGCGTTTTTATGTAGATTCCTCCTCTTTCAGCACTGCATTGTGGTGCAAGCAAAAGAAGCAAATCCTGTCTGGCTTCCTCTCCGGCCTTTATTCACCTCCCGTGTAGCTGTGAGTGTGTGAGCCTGCAGGGCCCCATGGAATTGCCTAGAAGTAGGCTGAATCGCTGCAAGGGCTGAACAGCAGTATCGGGCAGGCTCGGGCAACGCGCGGCCCGTTCGGGTTATCGCTTCTCGGCCTTTTGGCTAAGATCAAGTGTAGTATCTGTTCTTATCAGTTTAATATCTGATACGTCCCCTATCTGGGGACCATATATTAAATGGATTTTTAGAACAGGGAGATGGAAATAGAGCTTGCTCTGTCCACTCCACGCATTGACCTGGTATTGCAGTATTTCCAGGACCGGTGCACCCTTTCCTTATGTGTTGACTAAAAGCAGATTCCAAAAGTGTTTTTTGTCTTTGCTATTGTTTCTGTCTTTCTGAAGGGATCTCCCCTTTTAATCCCATTATTTCAACACCTGTTGGACAATGCATGAGTGATAATGAGCTCATTGATTAAATGCAATTAATGAATAGATTGCCACCTCTTGTTGTGTGTCGTCTGTGTTTCTGTGTTTCCGGCATTTCACATTGGAACACCTCATTCACCTTCCTTGTCTTCTCTCCGCCCTCCCTTTTAGGTAAGTTAAAGAGCTGCACCTGAGCCAGCCACTGATTGATTGATTGATTGATTGATTGATTGATTGATTGATTGATTGATTGATTGATGCAGCACAACAGTCAAATAGTGGAGTGGAGTAGGGGAACAGCAAACAGCCAATAAAGCAGCCCGCCCGCTCGCCTGCCCGCCACAATGGACCTACCTGTGTACACTAGATGGATGTGATGGAATGTACTGTCGTCCCTACATTTCAAGAAGAAGTAAGAATTGCAGTTGCAACAAAGCCTTGCTTGCCTACAAAGAGAGCAGCAATTTGGATTTGTTACTATGTTACCTAGAAGAATAACAAACTGTGCAAGGATGGAGGTTGTAGGAGCAAGGAGAAGTTGTCTGTAAAGTTGGTGGATGCCTATTTTCCATTTTGCAGTCCCTTGTCTCCCTCTTGTGGCCTCCTGGAGGCAACTAGCTGTGCAAAAAAAAGACAGCCTGGCGGCCGGCTGTTGCAGTGTTGCCCTCTCAGGCAACACTGAGTGACTGACTGAGCCTCACCGTCTTATATAAAGTTCAGACGGAACTTTGCACGTGTCATAGTGGAGCCCTCAGGATTCCAGAGCCAGCTTTCTGACATCATAATGGGGCCTCAGAGATAAAAGCCTGGGCCCAGGCAGTGTTGGTCAGTGCTGCTCAGCAGGCAGCACTGGACTGGACTGGATTACAGCTGATACAAGGTGTGAAGGAACAAGGGGTGGCTGTGGGCATGCACTTGCTGCCGCTGCCAGTGTTTATCTGCATGGCAGCAGGGCATTTGGGCGTTGCCAGGAAGGCGTTTTTATGTAGATTCCTCCTCTTTCAGCACTGCATTGTGGTGCAAGCAAAAGAAGCAAATCCTGTCTGGCTTCCTCTCCGGCCTTTATTCACCTCCCGTGTAGCTGTGAGTGTGTGAGCCTGCAGGGCCCCATGGAATTGCCTAGAAGTAGGCTGAATCGCTGCAAGGGCTGAACAGCAGTATCGGGCAGGCTCGGGCAACGCGCGGCCCGTTCGGGTTATCGCTTCTCGGCCTTTTGGCTAAGATCAAGTGTAGTATCTGTTCTTATCAGTTTAATATCTGATACGTCCCCTATCTGGGGACCATATATTAAATGGATTTTTAGAACAGGGAGATGGAAATAGAGCTTGCTCTGTCCACTCCACGCATTGACCTGGTATTGCAGTATTTCCAGGACCGGTGCACCCTTTCCTTATGTGTTGACTAAAAGCAGATTCCAAAAGTGTTTTTTGTCTTTGCTATTGTTTCTGTCTTTCTGAAGGGATCTCCCCTTTTAATCCCATTATTTCAACACCTGTTGGACAATGCATGAGTGATAATGAGCTCATTGATTAAATGCAATTAATGAATAGATTGCCACCTCTTGTTGTGTGTCGTCTGTGTTTCTGTGTTTCCGGCATTTCACATTGGAACACCTCATTCACCTTCCTTGTCTTCTCTCCGCCCTCCCTTTTAGGTAAGTTAAAGAGCTGCACCTGAGCCAGCCACTGATTGATTGATTGATTGATTGATTGATTGATTGATTGATTGATTGATTGATTGATTGATTGATGCAGCACAACAGTCAAATAGTGGAGTGGAGTAGGGGAACAGCAAACAGCCAATAAAGCAGCCCGCCCGCTCGCCTGCCCGCCACAATGGACCTACCTGTGTACACTAGATGGATGTGATGGAATGTACTGTCGTCCCTACATTTCAAGAAGAAGTAAGAATTGCAGTTGCAACAAAGCCTTGCTTGCCTACAAAGAGAGCAGCAATTTGGATTTGTTACTATGTTACCTAGAAGAATAACAAACTGTGCAAGGATGGAGGTTGTAGGAGCAAGGAGAAGTTGTCTGTAAAGTTGGTGGATGCCTATTTTCCATTTTGCAGTCCCTTGTCTCCCTCTTGTGGCCTCCTGGAGGCAACTAGCTGTGCAAAAAAAAGACAGCCTGGCGGCCGGCTGTTGCAGTGTTGCCCTCTCAGGCAACACTGAGTGACTGACTGAGCCTCACCGTCTTATATAAAGTTCAGACGGAACTTTGCACGTGTCATAGTGGAGCCCTCAGGATTCCAGAGCCAGCTTTCTGACATCATAATGGGGCCTCAGAGATAAAAGCCTGGGCCCAGGCAGTGTTGGTCAGTGCTGCTCAGCAGGCAGCACTGGACTGGACTGGATTACAGCTGATACAAGGTGTGAAGGAACAAGGGGTGGCTGTGGGCATGCACTTGCTGCCGCTGCCAGTGTTTATCTGCATGGCAGCAGGGCATTTGGGCGTTGCCAGGAAGGCGTTTTTATGTAGATTCCTCCTCTTTCAGCACTGCATTGTGGTGCAAGCAAAAGAAGCAAATCCTGTCTGGCTTCCTCTCCGGCCTTTATTCACCTCCCGTGTAGCTGTGAGTGTGTGAGCCTGCAGGGCCCCATGGAATTGCCTAGAAGTAGGCTGAATCGCTGCAAGGGCTGAACAGCAGTATCGGGCAGGCTCGGGCAACGCGCGGCCCGTTCGGGTTATCGCTTCTCGGCCTTTTGGCTAAGATCAAGTGTAGTATCTGTTCTTATCAGTTTAATATCTGATACGTCCCCTATCTGGGGACCATATATTAAATGGATTTTTAGAACAGGGAGATGGAAATAGAGCTTGCTCTGTCCACTCCACGCATTGACCTGGTATTGCAGTATTTCCAGGACCGGTGCACCCTTTCCTTATGTGTTGACTAAAAGCAGATTCCAAAAGTGTTTTTTGTCTTTGCTATTGTTTCTGTCTTTCTGAAGGGATCTCCCCTTTTAATCCCATTATTTCAACACCTGTTGGACAATGCATGAGTGATAATGAGCTCATTGATTAAATGCAATTAATGAATAGATTGCCACCTCTTGTTGTGTGTCGTCTGTGTTTCTGTGTTTCCGGCATTTCACATTGGAACACCTCATTCACCTTCCTTGTCTTCTCTCCGCCCTCCCTTTTAGGTAAGTTAAAGAGCTGCACCTGAGCCAGCCACTGATTGATTGATTGATTGATTGATTGATTGATTGATTGATTGATTGATTGATTGATGCAGCACAACAGTCAAATAGTGGAGTGGAGTAGGGGAACAGCAAACAGCCAATAAAGCAGCCCGCCCGCTCGCCTGCCCGCCACAATGGACCTACCTGTGTACACTAGATGGATGTGATGGAATGTACTGTCGTCCCTACATTTCAAGAAGAAGTAAGAATTGCAGTTGCAACAAAGCCTTGCTTGCCTACAAAGAGAGCAGCAATTTGGATTTGTTACTATGTTACCTAGAAGAATAACAAACTGTGCAAGGATGGAGGTTGTAGGAGCAAGGAGAAGTTGTCTGTAAAGTTGGTGGATGCCTATTTTCCATTTTGCAGTCCCTTGTCTCCCTCTTGTGGCCTCCTGGAGGCAACTAGCTGTGCAAAAAAAAGACAGCCTGCTGTTGCAGTGTTGCCCTCTCAGGCAACACTGAGTGACTGACTGAGCCTCACCGTCTTATATAAAGTTCAGACGGAACTTTGCACGTGTCATAGTGGAGCCCTCAGGATTCCAGAGCCAGCTTTCTGACATCATAATGGGGCCTCAGAGATAAAAGCCTGGGCCCAGGCAGTGTTGGTCAGTGCTGCTCAGCAGGCAGCACTGGACTGGACTGGATTACAGCTGATACAAGGTGTGAAGGAACAAGGGGTGGCTGTGGGCATGCACTTGCTGCCGCTGCCAGTGTTTATCTGCATGGCAGCAGGGCATTTGGGCGTTGCCAGGAAGGCGTTTTTATGTAGATTCCTCCTCTTTCAGCACTGCATTGTGGTGCAAGCAAAAGAAGCAAATCCTGTCTGGCTTCCTCTCCGGCCTGTATTCACCTCCCGTGTAGCTGTGAGTGTGTGAGCCTGCAGGGCCCCATGGAATTGCCTAGAAGTAGGCTGAATCGCTGCAAGGGCTGAACAGCAGTATCGGGCAGGCTCGGGCAACGCGCGGCCCGTTCGGGTTATCGCTTCTCGGCCTTTTGGCTAAGATCAAGTGTAGTATCTGTTCTTATCAGTTTAATATCTGATACGTCCCCTATCTGGGGACCATATATTAAATGGATTTTTAGAACAGGGAGATGGAAATAGAGCTTGCTCTGTCCACTCCACGCATTGACCTGGTATTGCAGTATTTCCAGGACCGGTGCACCCTTTCCTTATGTGTTGACTAAAAGCAGATTCCAAAAGTGTTTTTTGTCTTTGCTATTGTTTCTGTCTTTCTGAAGGGATCTCCCCTTTTAATCCCATTATTTCAACACCTGTTGGACAATGCATGAGTGATAATGAGCTCATTGATTAAATGCAATTAATGAATAGATTGCCACCTCTTGTTGTGTGTCGTCTGTGTTTCTGTGTTTCCGGCATTTCACATTGGAACACCTCATTCACCTTCCTTGTCTTCTCTCCGCCCTCCCTTTTAGGTAAGTTAAAGAGCTGCACCTGAGCCAGCCACTGATTGATTGATTGATTGATTGATTGATTGATTGATTGATTGATTGATTGATTGATGCAGCACAACAGTCAAATAGTGGAGTGGAGTAGGGGAACAGCAAACAGCCAATAAAGCAGCCCGCCCGCTCGCCTGCCCGCCACAATGGACCTACCTGTGTACACTAGATGGATGTGATGGAATGTACTGTCGTCCCTACATTTCAAGAAGAAGTAAGAATTGCAGTTGCAACAAAGCCTTGCTTGCCTACAAAGAGAGCAGCAATTTGGATTTGTTACTATGTTACCTAGAAGAATAACAAACTGTGCAAGGATGGAGGTTGTAGGAGCAAGGAGAAGTTGTCTGTAAAGTTGGTGGATGCCTATTTTCCATTTTGCAGTCCCTTGTCTCCCTCTTGTGGCCTCCTGGAGGCAACTAGCTGTGCAAAAAAAAGACAGCCTGGCGGCCGGCTGTTGCAGTGTTGCCCTCTCAGGCAACACTGAGTGACTGACTGAGCCTCACCGTCTTATATAAAGTTCAGACGGAACTTTGCACGTGTCATAGTGGAGCCCTCAGGATTCCAGAGCCAGCTTTCTGACATCATAATGGGGCCTCAGAGATAAAAGCCTGGGCCCAGGCAGTGTTGGTCAGTGCTGCTCAGCAGGCAGCACTGGACTGGACTGGATTACAGCTGATACAAGGTGTGAAGGAACAAGGGGTGGCTGTGGGCATGCACTTGCTGCCGCTGCCAGTGTTTATCTGCATGGCAGCAGGGCATTTGGGCGTTGCCAGGAAGGCGTTTTTATGTAGATTCCTCCTCTTTCAGCACTGCATTGTGGTGCAAGCAAAAGAAGCAAATCCTGTCTGGCTTCCTCTCCGGCCTGTATTCACCTCCCGTGTAGCTGTGAGTGTGTGAGCCTGCAGGGCCCCATGGAATTGCCTAGAAGTAGGCTGAATCGCTGCAAGGGCTGAACAGCAGTATCGGGCAGGCTCGGGCAACGCGCGGCCCGTTCGGGTTATCGCTTCTCGGCCTTTTGGCTAAGATCAAGTGTAGTATCTGTTCTTATCAGTTTAATATCTGATACGTCCCCTATCTGGGGACCATATATTAAATGGATTTTTAGAACAGGGAGATGGAAATAGAGCTTGCTCTGTCCACTCCACGCATTGACCTGGTATTGCAGTATTTCCAGGACCGGTGCACCCTTTCCTTATGTGTTGACTAAAAGCAGATTCCAAAAGTGTTTTTTGTCTTTGCTATTGTTTCTGTCTTTCTGAAGGGATCTCCCCTTTTAATCCCATTATTTCAACACCTGTTGGACAATGCATGAGTGATAATGAGCTCATTGATTAAATGCAATTAATGAATAGATTGCCACCTCTTGTTGTGTGTCGTCTGTGTTTCTGTGTTTCCGGCATTTCACATTGGAACACCTCATTCACCTTCCTTGTCTTCTCTCCGCCCTCCCTTTTAGGTAAGTTAAAGAGCTGCACCTGAGCCAGCCACTGATTGATTGATTGATTGATTGATTGATTGATTGATTGATTGATTGATTGATGCAGCACAACAGTCAAATAGTGGAGTGGAGTAGGGGAACAGCAAACAGCCAATAAAGCAGCCCGCCCGCTCGCCTGCCCGCCACAATGGACCTACCTGTGTACACTAGATGGATGTGATGGAATGTACTGTCGTCCCTACATTTCAAGAAGAAGTAAGAATTGCAGTTGCAACAAAGCCTTGCTTGCCTACAAAGAGAGCAGCAATTTGGATTTGTTACTATGTTACCTAGAAGAATAACAAACTGTGCAAGGATGGAGGTTGTAGGAGCAAGGAGAAGTTGTCTGTAAAGTTGGTGGATGCCTATTTTCCATTTTGCAGTCCCTTGTCTCCCTCTTGTGGCCTCCTGGAGGCAACTAGCTGTGCAAAAAAAAGACAGCCTGGCGGCCGGCTGTTGCAGTGTTGCCCTCTCAGGCAACACTGAGTGACTGACTGAGCCTCACCGTCTTATATAAAGTTCAGACGGAACTTTGCACGTGTCATAGTGGAGCCCTCAGGATTCCAGAGCCAGCTTTCTGACATCATAATGGGGCCTCAGAGATAAAAGCCTGGGCCCAGGCAGTGTTGGTCAGTGCTGCTCAGCAGGCAGCACTGGACTGGACTGGATTACAGCTGATACAAGGTGTGAAGGAACAAGGGGTGGCTGTGGGCATGCACTTGCTGCCGCTGCCAGTGTTTATCTGCATGGCAGCAGGGCATTTGGGCGTTGCCAGGAAGGCGTTTTTATGTAGATTCCTCCTCTTTCAGCACTGCATTGTGGTGCAAGCAAAAGAAGCAAATCCTGTCTGGCTTCCTCTCCGGCCTTTATTCACCTCCCGTGTAGCTGTGAGTGTGTGAGCCTGCAGGGCCCCATGGAATTGCCTAGAAGTAGGCTGAATCGCTGCAAGGGCTGAACAGCAGTATCGGGCAGGCTCGGGCAACGCGCGGCCCGTTCGGGTTATCGCTTCTCGGCCTTTTGGCTAAGATCAAGTGTAGTATCTGTTCTTATCAGTTTAATATCTGATACGTCCCCTATCTGGGGACCATATATTAAATGGATTTTTAGAACAGGGAGATGGAAATAGAGCTTGCTCTGTCCACTCCACGCATTGACCTGGTATTGCAGTATTTCCAGGACCGGTGCACCCTTTCCTTATGTGTTGACTAAAAGCAGATTCCAAAAGTGTTTTTTGTCTTTGCTATTGTTTCTGTCTTTCTGAAGGGATCTCCCCTTTTAATCCCATTATTTCAACACCTGTTGGACAATGCATGAGTGATAATGAGCTCATTGATTAAATGCAATTAATGAATAGATTGCCACCTCTTGTTGTGTGTCGTCTGTGTTTCTGTGTTTCCGGCATTTCACATTGGAACACCTCATTCACCTTCCTTGTCTTCTCTCCGCCCTCCCTTTTAGGTAAGTTAAAGAGCTGCACCTGAGCCAGCCACTGATTGATTGATTGATTGATTGATTGATTGATTGATTGATTGATTGATTGATGCAGCACAACAGTCAAATAGTGGAGTGGAGTAGGGGAACAGCAAACAGCCAATAAAGCAGCCCGCCCGCTCGCCTGCCCGCCACAATGGACCTACCTGTGTACACTAGATGGATGTGATGGAATGTACTGTCGTCCCTACATTTCAAGAAGAAGTAAGAATTGCAGTTGCAACAAAGCCTTGCTTGCCTACAAAGAGAGCAGCAATTTGGATTTGTTACTATGTTACCTAGAAGAATAACAAACTGTGCAAGGATGGAGGTTGTAGGAGCAAGGAGAAGTTGTCTGTAAAGTTGGTGGATGCCTATTTTCCATTTTGCAGTCCCTTGTCTCCCTCTTGTGGCCTCCTGGAGGCAACTAGCTGTGCAAAAAAAAGACA
This sequence comes from Rhinoderma darwinii, assembly GCF_050947455.1. Classification (NCBI taxonomy): domain Eukaryota; kingdom Metazoa; phylum Chordata; class Amphibia; order Anura; family Rhinodermatidae; genus Rhinoderma; species Rhinoderma darwinii. The sequence continues at coordinate 748,679 of NW_027461821.1, forward strand.
GCCTGGCGGCCGGCTGTTGCAGTGTTGCCCTCTCAGGCAACACTGAGTGACTGACTGAGCCTCACCGTCTTATATAAAGTTCAGACGGAACTTTGCACGTGTCATAGTGGAGCCCTCAGGATTCCAGAGCCAGCTTTCTGACATCATAATGGGGCCTCAGAGATAAAAGCCTGGGCCCAGGCAGTGTTGGTCAGTGCTGCTCAGCAGGCAGCACTGGACTGGACTGGATTACAGCTGATACAAGGTGTGAAGGAACAAGGGGTGGCTGTGGGCATGCACTTGCTGCCGCTGCCAGTGTTTATCTGCATGGCAGCAGGGCATTTGGGCGTTGCCAGGAAGGCGTTTTTATGTAGATTCCTCCTCTTTCAGCACTGCATTGTGGTGCAAGCAAAAGAAGCAAATCCTGTCTGGCTTCCTCTCCGGCCTTTATTCACCTCCCGTGTAGCTGTGAGTGTGTGAGCCTGCAGGGCCCCATGGAATTGCCTAGAAGTAGGCTGAATCGCTGCAAGGGCTGAACAGCAGTATCGGGCAGGCTCGGGCAACGCGCGGCCCGTTCGGGTTATCGCTTCTCGGCCTTTTGGCTAAGATCAAGTGTAGTATCTGTTCTTATCAGTTTAATATCTGATACGTCCCCTATCTGGGGACCATATATTAAATGGATTTTTAGAACAGGGAGATGGAAATAGAGCTTGCTCTGTCCACTCCACGCATTGACCTGGTATTGCAGTATTTCCAGGACCGGTGCACCCTTTCCTTATGTGTTGACTAAAAGCAGATTCCAAAAGTGTTTTTTGTCTTTGCTATTGTTTCTGTCTTTCTGAAGGGATCTCCCCTTTTAATCCCATTATTTCAACACCTGTTGGACAATGCATGAGTGATAATGAGCTCATTGATTAAATGCAATTAATGAATAGATTGCCACCTCTTGTTGTGTGTCGTCTGTGTTTCTGTGTTTCCGGCATTTCACATTGGAACACCTCATTCACCTTCCTTGTCTTCTCTCCGCCCTCCCTTTTAGGTAAGTTAAAGAGCTGCACCTGAGCCAGCCACTGATTGATTGATTGATTGATTGATTGATTGATTGATTGATTGATTGATGCAGCACAACAGTCAAATAGTGGAGTGGAGTAGGGGAACAGCAAACAGCCAATAAAGCAGCCCGCCCGCTCGCCTGCCCGCCACAATGGACCTACCTGTGTACACTAGATGGATGTGATGGAATGTACTGTCGTCCCTACATTTCAAGAAGAAGTAAGAATTGCAGTTGCAACAAAGCCTTGCTTGCCTACAAAGAGAGCAGCAATTTGGATTTGTTACTATGTTACCTAGAAGAATAACAAACTGTGCAAGGATGGAGGTTGTAGGAGCAAGGAGAAGTTGTCTGTAAAGTTGGTGGATGCCTATTTTCCATTTTGCAGTCCCTCGTCTCCCTCTTGTGGCCTCCTGGAGGCAACTAGCTGTGCAAAAAAAAGACAGCCTGGCGGCCGGCTGTTGCAGTGTTGCCCTCTCAGGCAACACTGAGTGACTGACTGAGCCTCACCGTCTTATATAAAGTTCAGACGGAACTTTGCACGTGTCATAGTGGAGCCCTCAGGATTCCAGAGCCAGCTTTCTGACATCATAATGGGGCCTCAGAGATAAAAGCCTGGGCCCAGGCAGTGTTGGTCAGTGCTGCTCAGCAGGCAGCACTGGACTGGACTGGATTACAGCTGATACAAGGTGTGAAGGAACAAGGGGTGGCTGTGGGCATGCACTTGCTGCCGCTGCCAGTGTTTATCTGCATGGCAGCAGGGCATTTGGGCGTTGCCAGGAAGGCGTTTTTATGTAGATTCCTCCTCTTTCAGCACTGCATTGTGGTGCAAGCAAAAGAAGCAAATCCTGTCTGGCTTCCTCTCCGGCCTTTATTCACCTCCCGTGTAGCTGTGAGTGTGTGAGCCTGCAGGGCCCCATGGAATTGCCTAGAAGTAGGCTGAATCGCTGCAAGGGCTGAACAGCAGTATCGGGCAGGCTCGGGCAACGCGCGGCCCGTTCGGGTTATCGCTTCTCGGCAAGTGTAGTATCTGTTCTTATCAGTTTAATATCTGATACGTCCCCTATCTGGGGACCATATATTAAATGGATTTTTAGAACAGGGAGATGGAAATAGAGCTTGCTCTGTCCACTCCACGCATTGACCTGGTATTGCAGTATTTCCAGGACCGGTGCACCCTTTCCTTATGTGTTGACTAAAAGCAGATTCCAAAAGTGTTTTTTGTCTTTGCTATTGTTTCTGTCTTTCTGAAGGGATCTCCCCTTTTAATCCCATTATTTCAACACCTGTTGGACAATGCATGAGTGATAATGAGCTCATTGATTAAATGCAATTAATGAATAGATTGCCACCTCTTGTTGTGTGTCGTCTGTGTTTCTGTGTTTCCGGCATTTCACATTGGAACACCTCATTCACCTTCCTTGTCTTCTCTCCGCCCTCCCTTTTAGGTAAGTTAAAGAGCTGCACCTGAGCCAGCCACTGATTGATTGATTGATTGATTGATTGATTGATTGATTGATTGATTGATTGATGCAGCACAACAGTCAAATAGTGGAGTGGAGTAGGGGAACAGCAAACAGCCAATAAAGCAGCCCGCCCGCTCGCCTGCCCGCCACAATGGACCTACCTGTGTACACTAGATGGATGTGATGGAATGTACTGTCGTCCCTACATTTCAAGAAGAAGTAAGAATTGCAGTTGCAACAAAGCCTTGCTTGCCTACAAAGAGAGCAGCAATTTGGATTTGTTACTATGTTACCTAGAAGAATAACAAACTGTGCAAGGATGGAGGTTGTAGGAGCAAGGAGAAGTTGTCTGTAAAGTTGGTGGATGCCTATTTTCCATTTTGCAGTCCCTTGTCTCCCTCTTGTGGCCTCCTGGAGGCAACTAGCTGTGCAAAAAAAAGACAGCCTGGCGGCCGGCTGTTGCAGTGTTGCCCTCTCAGGCAACACTGAGTGACTGACTGAGCCTCACCGTCTTATATAAAGTTCAGACGGAACTTTGCACGTGTCATAGTGGAGCCCTCAGGATTCCAGAGCCAGCTTTCTGACATCATAATGGGGCCTCAGAGATAAAAGCCTGGGCCCAGGCAGTGTTGGTCAGTGCTGCTCAGCAGGCAGCACTGGACTGGACTGGATTACAGCTGATACAAGGTGTGAAGGAACAAGGGGTGGCTGTGGGCATGCACTTGCTGCCGCTGCCAGTGTTTATCTGCATGGCAGCAGGGCATTTGGGCGTTGCCAGGAAGGCGTTTTTATGTAGATTCCTCCTCTTTCAGCACTGCATTGTGGTGCAAGCAAAAGAAGCAAATCCTGTCTGGCTTCCTCTCCGGCCTTTATTCACCTCCCGTGTAGCTGTGAGTGTGTGAGCCTGCAGGGCCCCATGGAATTGCCTAGAAGTAGGCTGAATCGCTGCAAGGGCTGAACAGCAGTATCGGGCAGGCTCGGGCAACGCGCGGCCCGTTCGGGTTATCGCTTCTCGGCCTTTTGGCTAAGATCAAGTGTAGTATCTGTTCTTATCAGTTTAATATCTGATACGTCCCCTATCTGGGGACCATATATTAAATGGATTTTTAGAACAGGGAGATGGAAATAGAGCTTGCTCTGTCCACTCCACGCATTGACCTGGTATTGCAGTATTTCCAGGACCGGTGCACCCTTTCCTTATGTGTTGACTAAAAGCAGATTCCAAAAGTGTTTTTTGTCTTTGCTATTGTTTCTGTCTTTCTGAAGGGATCTCCCCTTTTAATCCCATTATTTCAACACCTGTTGGACAATGCATGAGTGATAATGAGCTCATTGATTAAATGCAATTAATGAATAGATTGCCACCTCTTGTTGTGTGTCGTCTGTGTTTCTGTGTTTCCGGCATTTCACATTGGAACACCTCATTCACCTTCCTTGTCTTCTCTCCGCCCTCCCTTTTAGGTAAGTTAAAGAGCTGCACCTGAGCCAGCCACTGATTGATTGATTGATTGATTGATTGATTGATTGATTGATTGATTGATTGATGCAGCACAACAGTCAAATAGTGGAGTGGAGTAGGGGAACAGCAAACAGCCAATAAAGCAGCCCGCCCGCTCGCCTGCCCGCCACAATGGACCTACCTGTGTACACTAGATGGATGTGATGGAATGTACTGTCGTCCCTACATTTCAAGAAGAAGTAAGAATTGCAGTTGCAACAAAGCCTTGCTTGCCTACAAAGAGAGCAGCAATTTGGATTTGTTACTATGTTACCTAGAAGAATAACAAACTGTGCAAGGATGGAGGTTGTAGGAGCAAGGAGAAGTTGTCTGTAAAGTTGGTGGATGCCTATTTTCCATTTTGCAGTCCCTTGTCTCCCTCTTGTGGCCTCCTGGAGGCAACTAGCTGTGCAAAAAAAAGACAGCCTGGCGGCCGGCTGTTGCAGTGTTGCCCTCTCAGGCAACACTGAGTGACTGACTGAGCCTCACCGTCTTATATAAAGTTCAGACGGAACTTTGCACGTGTCATAGTGGAGCCCTCAGGATTCCAGAGCCAGCTTTCTGACATCATAATGGGGCCTCAGAGATAAAAGCCTGGGCCCAGGCAGTGTTGGTCAGTGCTGCTCAGCAGGCAGCACTGGACTGGACTGGATTACAGCTGATACAAGGTGTGAAGGAACAAGGGGTGGCTGTGGGCATGCACTTGCTGCCGCTGCCAGTGTTTATCTGCATGGCAGCAGGGCATTTGGGCGTTGCCAGGAAGGCGTTTTTATGTAGATTCCTCCTCTTTCAGCACTGCATTGTGGTGCAAGCAAAAGAAGCAAATCCTGTCTGGCTTCCTCTCCGGCCTTTATTCACCTCCCGTGTAGCTGTGAGTGTGTGAGCCTGCAGGGCCCCATGGAATTGCCTAGAAGTAGGCTGAATCGCTGCAAGGGCTGAACAGCAGTATCGGGCAGGCTCGGGCAACGCGCGGCCCGTTCGGGTTATCGCTTCTCGGCCTTTTGGCTAAGATCAAGTGTAGTATCTGTTCTTATCAGTTTAATATCTGATACGTCCCCTATCTGGGGACCATATATTAAATGGATTTTTAGAACAGGGAGATGGAAATAGAGCTTGCTCTGTCCACTCCACGCATTGACCTGGTATTGCAGTATTTCAAGGACCGGTGCACCCTTTCCTTATGTGTTGACTAAAAGCAGATTCCAAAAGTGTTTTTTGTCTTTGCTATTGTTTCTGTCTTTCTGAAGGGATCTCCCCTTTTAATCCCATTATTTCAACACCTGTTGGACAATGCATGAGTGATAATGAGCTCATTGATTAAATGCAATTAATGAATAGATTGCCACCTCTTGTTGTGTGTCGTCTGTGTTTCTGTGTTTCCGGCATTTCACATTGGAACACCTCATTCACCTTCCTTGTCTTCTCTCCGCCCTCCCTTTTAGGTAAGTTAAAGAGCTGCACCTGAGCCAGCCACTGATTGATTGATTGATTGATTGATTGATTGATTGATTGATTGATGCAGCACAACAGTCAAATAGTGGAGTGGAGTAGGGGAACAGCAAACAGCCAATAAAGCAGCCCGCCCGCTCGCCTGCCCGCCACAATGGACCTACCTGTGTACACTAGATGGATGTGATGGAATGTACTGTCGTCCCTACATTTCAAGAAGAAGTAAGAATTGCAGTTGCAACAAAGCCTTGCTTGCCTACAAAGAGAGCAGCAATTTGGATTTGTTACTATGTTACCTAGAAGAATAACAAACTGTGCAAGGATGGAGGTTGTAGGAGCAAGGAGAAGTTGTCTGTAAAGTTGGTGGATGCCTATTTTCCATTTTGCAGTCCCTTGTCTCCCTCTTGTGGCCTCCTGGAGGCAACTAGCTGTGCAAAAAAAAGACAGCCTGGCGGCCGGCTGTTGCAGTGTTGCCCTCTCAGGCAACACTGAGTGACTGACTGAGCCTCACCGTCTTATATAAAGTTCAGACGGAACTTTGCACGTGTCATAGTGGAGCCCTCAGGATTCCAGAGCCAGCTTTCTGACATCATAATGGGGCCTCAGAGATAAAAGCCTGGGCCCAGGCAGTGTTGGTCAGTGCTGCTCAGCAGGCAGCACTGGACTGGACTGGATTACAGCTGATACAAGGTGTGAAGGAACAAGGGGTGGCTGTGGGCATGCACTTGCTGCCGCTGCCAGTGTTTATCTGCATGGCAGCAGGGCATTTGGGCGTTGCCAGGAAGGCGTTTTTATGTAGATTCCTCCTCTTTCAGCACTGCATTGTGGTGCAAGCAAAAGAAGCAAATCCTGTCTGGCTTCCTCTCCGGCCTTTATTCACCTCCCGTGTAGCTGTGAGTGTGTGAGCCTGCAGGGCCCCATGGAATTGCCTAGAAGTAGGCTGAATCGCTGCAAGGGCTGAACAGCAGTATCGGGCAGGCTCGGGCAACGCGCGGCCCGTTCGGGTTATCGCTTCTCGGCCTTTTGGCTAAGATCAAGTGTAGTATCTGTTCTTATCAGTTTAATATCTGATACGTCCCCTATCTGGGGACCATATATTAAATGGATTTTTAGAACAGGGAGATGGAAATAGAGCTTGCTCTGTCCACTCCACGCATTGACCTGGTATTGCAGTATTTCCAGGACCGGTGCACCCTTTCCTTATGTGTTGACTAAAAGCAGATTCCAAAAGTGTTTTTTGTCTTTGCTATTGTTTCTGTCTTTCTGAAGGGATCTCCCCTTTTAATCCCATTATTTCAACACCTGTTGGACAATGCATGAGTGATAATGAGCTCATTGATTAAATGCAATTAATGAATAGATTGCCACCTCTTGTTGTGTGTCGTCTGTGTTTCTGTGTTTCCGGCATTTCACATTGGAACACCTCATTCACCTTCCTTGTCTTCTCTCCGCCCTCCCTTTTAGGTAAGTTAAAGAGCTGCACCTGAGCCAGCCACTGATTGATTGATTGATTGATTGATTGATTGATTGATTGATTGATGCAGCACAACAGTCAAATAGTGGAGTGGAGTAGGGGAACAGCAAACAGCCAATAAAGCAGCCCGCCCGCTCGCCTGCCCGCCACAATGGACCTACCTGTGTACACTAGATGGATGTGATGGAATGTACTGTCGTCCCTACATTTCAAGAAGAAGTAAGAATTGCAGTTGCAACAAAGCCTTGCTTGCCTACAAAGAGAGCAGCAATTTGGATTTGTTACTATGTTACCTAGAAGAATAACAAACTGTGCAAGGATGGAGGTTGTAGGAGCAAGGAGAAGTTGTCTGTAAAGTTGGTGGATGCCTATTTTCCATTTTGCAGTCCCTTGTCTCCCTCTTGTGGCCTCCTGGAGGCAACTAGCTGTGCAAAAAAAAGACAGCCTGGCGGCCGGCTGTTGCAGTGTTGCCCTCTCAGGCAACACTGAGTGACTGACTGAGCCTCACCGTCTTATATAAAGTTCAGACGGAACTTTGCACGTGTCATAGTGGAGCCCTCAGGATTCCAGAGCCAGCTTTCTGACATCATAATGGGGCCTCAGAGATAAAAGCCTGGGCCCAGGCAGTGTTGGTCAGTGCTGCTCAGCAGGCAGCACTGGACTGGACTGGATTACAGCTGATACAAGGTGTGAAGGAACAAGGGGTGGCTGTGGGCATGCACTTGCTGCCGCTGCCAGTGTTTATCTGCATGGCAGCAGGGCATTTGGGCGTTGCCAGGAAGGCGTTTTTATGTAGATTCCTCCTCTTTCAGCACTGCATTGTGGTGCAAGCAAAAGAAGCAAATCCTGTCTGGCTTCCTCTCCGGCCTTTATTCACCTCCCGTGTAGCTGTGAGTGTGTGAGCCTGCAGGGCCCCATGGAATTGCCTAGAAGTAGGCTGAATCGCTGGCAAGGGCTGAACAGCAGTATCGGGCAGGCTCGGGCAACGCGCGGCCCGTTCGGGTTATCGCTTCTCGGCCTTTTGGCTAAGATCAAGTGTAGTATCTGTTCTTATCAGTTTAATATCTGATACGTCCCCTATCTGGGGACCATATATTAAATGGATTTTTAGAACAGGGAGATGGAAATAGAGCTTGCTCTGTCCACTCCACGCATTGACCTGGTATTGCAGTATTTCCAGGACCGGTGCACCCTTTCCTTATGTGTTGACTAAAAGCAGATTCCAAAAGTGTTTTTTGTCTTTGCTATTGTTTCTGTCTTTCTGAAGGGATCTCCCCTTTTAATCCCATTATTTCAACACCTGTTGGACAATGCATGAGTGATAATGAGCTCATTGATTAAATGCAATTAATGAATAGATTGCCACCTCTTGTTGTGTGTCGTCTGTGTTTCTGTGTTTCCGGCATTTCACATTGGAACACCTCATTCACCTTCCTTGTCTTCTCTCCGCCCTCCCTTTTAGGTAAGTTAAAGAGCTGCACCTGAGCCAGCCACTGATTGATTGATTGATTGATTGATTGATTGATTGATTGATTGATTGATTGATTGATTGATTGATTGATTGATGCAGCACAACAGTCAAATAGTGGAGTGGAGTAGGGGAACAGCAAACAGCCAATAAAGCAGCCCGCCCGCTCGCCTGCCCGCCACAATGGACCTACCTGTGTACACTAGATGGATGTGATGGAATGTACTGTCGTCCCTACATTTCAAGAAGAAGTAAGAATTGCAGTTGCAACAAAGCCTTGCTTGCCTACAAAGAGAGCAGCAATTTGGATTTGTTACTATGTTACCTAGAAGAATAACAAACTGTGCAAGGATGGAGGTTGTAGGAGCAAGGAGAAGTTGTCTGTAAAGTTGGTGGATGCCTATTTTCCATTTTGCAGTCCCTTGTCTCCCTCTTGTGGCCTCCTGGAGGCAACTAGCTGTGCAAAAAAAAGACAGCCTGGCGGCCGGCTGTTGCAGTGTTGCCCTCTCAGGCAACACTGAGTGACTGACTGAGCCTCACCGTCTTATATAAAGTTCAGACGGAACTTTGCACGTGTCATAGTGGAGCCCTCAGGATTCCAGAGCCAGCTTTCTGACATCATAATGGGGCCTCAGAGATAAAAGCCTGGGCCCAGGCAGTGTTGGTCAGTGCTGCTCAGCAGGCAGCACTGGACTGGACTGGATTACAGCTGATACAAGGTGTGAAGGAACAAGGGGTGGCTGTGGGCATGCACTTGCTGCCGCTGCCAGTGTTTATCTGCATGGCAGCAGGGCATTTGGGCGTTGCCAGGAAGGCGTTTTTATGTAGATTCCTCCTCTTTCAGCACTGCATTGTGGTGCAAGCAAAAGAAGCAAATCCTGTCTGGCTTCCTCTCCGGCCTTTATTCACCTCCCGTGTAGCTGTGAGTGTGTGAGCCTGCAGGGCCCCATGGAATTGCCTAGAAGTAGGCTGAATCGCTGCAAGGGCTGAACAGCAGTATCGGGCAGGCTCGGGCAACGCGCGGCCCGTTCGGGTTATCGCTTCTCGGCCTTTTGGCTAAGATCAAGTGTAGTATCTGTTCTTATCAGTTTAATATCTGATACGTCCCCTATCTGGGGACCATATATTAAATGGATTTTTAGAACAGGGAGATGGAAATAGAGCTTGCTCTGTCCACTCCACGCATTGACCTGGTATTGCAGTATTTCCAGGACCGGTGCACCCTTTCCTTATGTGTTGACTAAAAGCAGATTCCAAAAGTGTTTTTTGTCTTTGCTATTGTTTCTGTCTTTCTGAAGGGATCTCCCCTTTTAATCCCATTATTTCAACACCTGTTGGACAATGCATGAGTGATAATGAGCTCATTGATTAAATGCAATTAATGAATAGATTGCCACCTCTTGTTGTGTGTCGTCTGTGTTTCTGTGTTTCCGGCATTTCACATTGGAACACCTCATTCACCTTCCTTGTCTTCTCTCCGCCCTCCCTTTTAGGTAAGTTAAAGAGCTGCACCTGAGCCAGCCACTGATTGATTGATTGATTGATTGATTGATTGATTGATTGATTGATGCAGCACAACAGTCAAATAGTGGAGTGGAGTAGGGGAACAGCAAACAGCCAATAAAGCAGCCCGCCCGCTCGCCTGCCCGCCACAATGGACCTACCTGTGTACACTAGATGGATGTGATGGAATGTACTGTCGTCCCTACATTTCAAGAAGAAGTAAGAATTGCAGTTGCAACAAAGCCTTGCTTGCCTACAAAGAGAGCAGCAATTTGGATTTGTTACTATGTTACCTAGAAGAATAACAAACTGTGCAAGGATGGAGGTTGTAGGAGCAAGGAGAAGTTGTCTGTAAAGTTGGTGGATGCCTATTTTCCATTTTGCAGTCCCTTGTCTCCCTCTTGTGGCCTCCTGGAGGCAACTAGCTGAGCAAAAAAAAGACAGCATGGCGGCCGGCTGTTGGAGTGTTGCCCTCTCAGGCAACACTGAGTGACTGACTGAGCCTCACCGTCTTATATAAAGTTCAGACGGAACTTTGCACGTGTCATAGTGGAGCCCTCAGGATTCCAGAGCCAGCTTTCTGACATCATAATGGGGCCTCAGAGATAAAAGCCTGGGCCCAGGCAGTGTTGGTCAGTGCTGCTCAGCAGGCAGCACTGGACTGGACTGGATTACAGCTGATACAAGGTGTGAAGGAACAAGGGGTGGCTGTGGGCATGCACTTGCTGCCGCTGCCAGTGTTTATCTGCATGGCAGCAGGGCATTTGGGCGTTGCCAGGAAGGCGTTTTTATGTAGATTCCTCCTCTTTCAGCACTGCATTGTGGTGCAAGCAAAAGAAGCAAATCCTGTCTGGCTTCCTCTCCGGCCTTTATTCACCTCCCGTGTAGCTGTGAGTGTGTGAGCCTGCAGGGCCCCATGGAATTGCCTAGAAGTAGGCTGAATCGCTGCAAGGGCTGAACAGCAGTATCGGGCAGGCTCGGGCAACGCGCGGCCCGTTCGGGTTATCGCTTCTCGGCCTTTTGGCTAAGATCAAGTGTAGTATCTGTTCTTATCAGTTTAATATCTGATACGTCCCCTATCTGGGGACCATATATTAAATGGATTTTTAGAACAGGGAGATGGAAATAGAGCTTGCTCTGTCCACTCCACGCATTGACCTGGTATTGCAGTATTTCCAGGACCGGTGCACCCTTTCCTTATGTGTTGACTAAAAGCAGATTCCAAAAGTGTTTTTTGTCTTTGCTATTGTTTCTGTCTTTCTGAAGGGATCTCCCCTTTTAATCCCATTATTTCAACACCTGTTGGACAATGCATGAGTGATAATGAGCTCATTGATTAAATGCAATTAATGAATAGATTGCCACCTCTTGTTGTGTGTCGTCTGTGTTTCTGTGTTTCCGGCATTTCACATTGGAACACCTCATTCACCTTCCTTGTCTTCTCTCCGCCCTCCCTTTTAGGTAAGTTAAAGAGCTGCACCTGAGCCAGCCACCGATTGATTGATTGATTGATTGATTGATTGATTGATTGATTGATTGATTGATTGATGCAGCACAACAGTCAAATAGTGGAGTGGAGTAGGGGAACAGCAAACAGCCAATAAAGCAGCCCGCCCGCTCGCCTGCCCGCCACAATGGACCTACCTGTGTACACTAGATGGATGTGATGGAATGTACTGTCGTCCCTACATTTCAAGAAGAAGTAAGAATTGCAGTTGCAACAAAGCCTTGCTTGCCTACAAAGAGAGCAGCAATTTGGATTTGTTACTATGTTACCTAGAAGAATAACAAACTGTGCAAGGATGGAGGTTGTAGGAGCAAGGAGAAGTTGTCTGTAAAGTTGGTGGATGCCTATTTTCCATTTTGCAGTCCCTTGTCTCCCTCTTGTGGCCTCCTGGAGGCAACTAGCTGTGCAAAAAAAAGACAGCCTGGCGGCCGGCTGTTGCAGTGTTGCCCTCTCAGGCAACACTGAGTGACTGACTGAGCCTCACCGTCTTATATAAAGTTCAGACGGAACTTTGCACGTGTCATAGTGGAGCCCTCAGGATTCCAGAGCCAGCTTTCTGACATCATAATGGGGCCTCAGAGATAAAAGCCTGGGCCCAGGCAGTGTTGGTCAGTGCTGCTCAGCAGGCAGCACTGGACTGGACTGGATTACAGCTGATACAAGGTGTGAAGGAACAAGGGGTGGCTGTGGGCATGCACTTGCTGCCGCTGCCAGTGTTTATCTGCATGGCAGCAGGGCATTTGGGCGTTGCCAGGAAGGCGTTTTTATGTAGATTCCTCCTCTTTCAGCACTGCATTGTGGTGCAAGCAAAAGAAGCAAATCCTGTCTGGCTTCCTCTCCGGCCTTTATTCACCTCCCGTGTAGCTGTGAGTGTGTGAGCCTGCAGGGCCCCATGGAATTGCCTCGAAGTAGGCTGAATCGCTGCAAGGGCTGAACAGCAGTATCGGGCAGGCTCGGGCAACGCGCGGCCCGTTCGGGTTATCGCTTCTCGGCCTTTTGGCTAAGATCAAGTGTAGTATCTGTTCTTATCAG